>NW_028186534.1:4222296-4313299 GCF_003343005.1 Rhea americana | reverse complement strand
TTTTGGCCAAAACTCTTTTCATAAAGGGTTCGGATACAGGCTCTATTTTAACTAAATAGCTAAAAAGTTTGAAGAAAAAGCGACCTATGAAGATAACCTATTTTGGTACATTTCATCTCAATGTTGTGTTTTGCTTGTTAGGAACTAGTTGCTTTGTGTCACGATCGACAAAATGAAAGATATCAGAAATGAAAATTGAGATCGGATGGGTGGAGAGACTCGTAAGGATGAAGTCAACTTGGGAAAAAGKTTTTTTTCTTTCAGTCCTTCATCTGAAGTGGATGTGGGGAAAACCAGGTATGTYGTGGATTATTAGTGCTTTCAAAACTCAAAGAATTAGGCTTTTACTATAGAACAACGTTAAGTGGGTGCAATTAGACAAGCCATTATAGGGAAGAGGTTCAAAGGTACGGATGGATGGATGAACAGTGCTCATCAGGTAAAGCATATTAAACTAGGAAATGTAGCTTGCTGAGCTTTCAGCCAAAGCTTGGAAAAAATTGAAATTTGATTTGCTGAGCAGAAGGGGGTCTTGGAAAAAAAGAGCAACAATAGAAATTCCATACTAAATTACTCTCCGAGGCAGCGTTTATAGGAGCTAGACGGGAAGGGAATGGCAGCCTTGCCCAAGGAAGTCTGTTGCCTGTGTGTGTCTGCTGGGAGAATGCCCTGAAGCCTGATTCCCAGGGGCTACCTAAGTCACTAATCTCTCTCCATTTTTGAATAATCTTTGGGTTGCAGGTTTTCTCAATAAGTGTTATTTTGTTAATTCTGTTTTTAAGTATTTGKTGTGTTCCCTATTTGCAAAAGAAGAGCTCGTTGCAACTAAATTTGCTACACTCTGCTCGTTTTTCAACAATACATGTATAACTGAAAGTTGAAAAAAGGTGACCAATCTCGTGTTTTTTCTACTTATTTTTTACATACTGACATATATGCTATGCTTTCTGTAAAATGTATCTGCTAAAAACAAACTATTATCTTCTTATTTAGAGTCCTGGCATACAGGAAAATACTATGAAAAGTGGAAGAGAAATGATAGTATGAATTATTGTGATAAATTTTTGCACAGTACCTTGTAAGTCTCCTGAGTATTAGATGTGAAGCTGTGGCAATACAGAATCTAATAAAAGCTTCAGGGGTAAAACCTTGGCTCTGATGAAACCTACAGAATGTTACTTAAGAACAACTGGAGTAAGTATGAAAGTTCTTACCTGACTTACAGAGAAGAGATGATGGAGAAATAACACAAGAGACAGAAAAGGTAATAAAGCAATATTGAACAGTTACAGGAAAAGCAGGAAGGGCTCTGGCCCTTAGAACCTACCTTTTTGTGGTGACAGACTATAACAAGCTGTCAAAAGTAATTTATCTTCCTGTAACTACAGTGTTTCAAGGGTCTGCAGCAGACTGTCAGCACTTGTGTTGCTCTTATAGCAATAGATCCAGTAACACACCTACAGTAAACCAGCATTTGAAACTCCAGCCTTTCCAAAGTACATAGCAAGTGAATTACTGTCCTTAAACTAGATCAGATTTTTCTCCTGTTCCTGAGAAATTTCTTGCCCAAATAAGCAAGCTTCATTATCCAAATTTTGTTTCATTGCTTTTGAAGTTATTGCAAAAGGAAACAGTAAACATGCTCTGAGGCTGCAACAGATGATGGGAAAATACATTTAAAATGCCATAAAATATTTTAAAAACATGTCCCAGTACATGGCTTTGCTGTTAACCTAAACCCAATCTCTGTTATAAAAGACAACTCAGTCTGACTTGCACTTCTGGCAAAATAAAAATAACTTCCCCCCCCCTAAAACAAATGACATCTAAACTCTACTTCTGATGGAAAAAGAGACCTTGGTTTCTTTATCACAGTTCTGCCAAATTATTGAGGTTTTCACTGTTTCTGATGGGCTTCAGCATCTGTACATGGTGCTTATGTGAACAGAGGAAAATGGAGACTCTGGTAGCTTGTCACAAAGCTGCTCTAATCAGCAGATGTTAACCTCCGTTCTGACTAATGTGATAATGCTGCGCCATGCAGAAGCTTAGAGGAAGGCTTACACACTCACAGCTAACCCATAGCTTTGTGCTATTTTGTAACTGCTTGAGAATTGCTTCATTTCTCATTCACTCCTCTGGAAGAGGATCTGATGTAGCTCTCTTGCTCTGTTACAGCAGAATGGGAATGAACGTTGTTAGGGGTCTATGACATGATTGGAGGTGTGGACTGTTACTGTATCTAGGACTGGTGCTATTTAAAATCCTTTTTTTTTTTTTTTTTTTTCAGTAAGAAAATGCATGTCTTGGGCCCAAGTGTTAGCACAGGCTCATGCTAGCAGTGAAGTCTTTATTCTGGTGGCCAGGTGAGATGCTCTGCTCCTTTTACAAATAGGAAGCCTGTTAAGACCATGGCATGGAAGAGATTTGAACATGAAATTATGGGCACGTTAACACTCAGTAAATGATAAAACAAAGGATACTCTTGGAAATGCAATGAATATGTTATTTCAGTGCTCAAAAAAAAAAAAATTATTTGTCTTGTTTGGAGGTCCTTAAAGTGTTGGAAATGAGTTGTGATTGCTCCAGCATGCTCATGCTTACAGTCCTGTTCACAACTTGAACCAATATAATCACATCAGATACGTGTATCTCACCTCCTCTTTTGTATTTAAGATGCAAAAGTTTTCATTTGCAGGTTGGAACGTGTATTAACCTACTAATAATKTTTTGGCAGAACACATTCTAGTATCAACTATTCTTTTTTAATGATGCTACTAGCATGATTTGCTTGGTTTGCTCACCGTTGCATTCAGCTATACTATCTTTGAACCTTGTCACAGCGTACTTGTACTCTGATCTGGTTAGCGATGYGATTGAGAACAGATTTTATGCTGTAACATTGTGTGCAAATACCTTAAAACCTGGTCAGGTGAAAATGCTGAGCAAGGCCTGGGGTGTGTGTGCACACATGCCAGCCAGTTCTCAGTGCTTACGTGTATTCATGAGTAAATAGGTGTTACAGATTCCTCCTTCTGGCCATTGTAGATTGCTGGGACCAGCAAATCCTCATACTCTAGTGAGACACACACGCTGCTGGGACTGGAAGGCCATGTCTGCTAAACAAGTGTTGCTAATGCTAGTTTATGCCACCCTGATCAGCAGTGTAGCCATGTAGCTAGTGTAGTCACTAGCTGAATGAACCAAGGAGGAACATGGAGAAACATATTCCAGCAACAATAAGGAGAGTATGAGCAGGCACTAATAGMGAACAGGCCCAACGCCAGGAACTTTGGAGGCAAAAATGAGAGAACTTGAGAATCTTTAAATATGTTCAGACAGCAAAATCTTCTCAGAAATGCCAGGAAAAGAAAATCTCTGCTCTTGACTCAGATGAGGCAGGTGTTAGTGCTAGAATTTCAAGCAAGAATGATTAACTGATTGACAGGTTGTTAGAAACAGAAGTTTGGTTTGCTTAGGAGTCTGCCATTCCTAGCATTTCTTCCTCTTTCAGAGGTTTTTATAAATGAGTGTGTGCTTATCTTGCAAGCATCTGTCAATCTTYCATTGAGTTTGATTTCCTTGACTGTGGTAAAACTTTCTATTTGTGGCAGTCACACAGCTTTCCCCTAAACCTTTAGGGGACAGATTCTGCCAGGCTTGTTTCTCAGAAGGCCATGAGTCAAGCAACACCTATTCTAGAAAAACACCACATTTGATTTTCTTTTGTGTTGTGCTCAGCCCAGAGAGACGCTCTTTGCAAATGCCTCCAAAGCAATAATTAAAGGCTGTTTTGTTCATGCCTGCTGTAGACAACCATAGCTGACATGTTTTACAGCTGCTGCCTGCCTGCTACTTTTTTGAGCCAAAGGCTGAGATCAGATGATTTGTAATCAGGTTCTTTGCTTTAGCCCTGCTGGAAAAAAAAAAAAAAAAAAAAAAAAMCTCTCAAATCTAGCAATGAATCTGTTTCCTGGGGTAAATGGTTTTTAGACGCTGGGAAGATTCCCTCAGGCTTGGGTAACAGTGTAGCACTTGTGTTAACACCAGCAACTTGTGCAACTCTTTACTTGTTTCACCCTGATTCACACATGATGGACAAGGGGGTTACATTACTTGCTACAGCTCTCTCTAATGCCTTTTCCAATGGGGCCCTGATCCTTTTGAGGTTATTTATTTGGGTGCCATAGCAAGCGAGAAAGAACAGTTTTGAAAGTTACTTAGAGATTCATCCAAGCCCCGAGAGTTAAAATGTTTTCACAGCAAGGATTAACTGGCCAGCTCAGCAGAAATCCTAAAGCTGAATCTTATTGGTAGATGCATTTATTTACATAGAAATAAATATGCACAGTTGCAATATTTGCTTGCACTGTATCTTCCTTTGCAAGATGAGTAGGATTTGCCGACTGTCCATGTTCTTGCCCAGTGGACACAGCCAGCCGACTGTCTTCACTCTGCTCTACCAACAGGCAACAGTGTGTCACAGACTGTGTTTAATGTCTGAAGGGCTCTGGCTCTTGGAGTCCTTCCAGTCCGACCCCAGCTTGAAATGGGGAGTACGTGTTCTACATAGATCACTAGATCCAAGAGTGGCTGGAGAGAAGAGAAGGCAGGTAATCTAGTCCCCCAAAATGTAAACACTTTTTTTTATTTAATGCCTTTCACTAATCACAAGGTATTTTTCCCCAACCCCAACCCCCAAACCCAAGATGGCAGCATAAGGCACCGTGTAGACACATGCACAGTCCACATACCATCTATATAAGATTTAAAAACACAGCTATAGTTCTTACCAACAATCCCATGTGTCATCATTATTAATGTACACAATATGATTTAWCTCCAGAGTCTGTCCAGGAGAACTGAACGATTAATTTAGAATGGCAGGACTTTCCCCACTCACCCACCCCAAAAAGCCAGATTAAAAACACAGGTACAGAGCTTAATACCAGAGTAATGAGATTAGTTCATAAATTAAAAAATACAAAAAACCCCCACAAAAACAACAACAAAAAAATGGTTTCACTCTTATTTTCAGAAGGTCCCATGTGATGTGATGTATTGTGCACAGAGCATGCTCAGATTCCTTACTATGTCCTCTTCCCCCTTCAAGGAAAACTGACAGGCAGACCCCCAAATTCCTAGTCTTTTGTGTTTGTCATTGATGCTGAAAAGGCATTTACAGCTCTATGCGTCCAGCTTAACCATAGACCTGCAGGATCCCCAGTGGGTTATCTGAAGACTTTTCCTCTGTTCAAAGGAAGAAAGACTTGATACAATGTTCTTTGGCTGCAAGTTCTTAAAGGCTTCCACTGAAACAGTTCTCCTTCAAAAAAAGAAAAGCTGCAGTTGCTGTGGGATTTTTTTTTTTTTTTTTAATAAGAATGCTGAGGAATAGGTGGAACCGATGTAATAGTTTCGAGTGAAGCCCTCACAGTGCTAAGATGTTTGGGTCTGCTACAAATATTCAAGTTCCAAGGCGTGCCGAAGAGCTTCCAGGTCAGCATGACAAGAGATTCTCCAGAATGGCATGTTGTGCTAGAGTGAAACCAAAAGAGGGGTGTTTTTTTTTCGGTTTGTTTTTATTTTTATACTGAGAGCAAAATAACTTTCCTAGTTTGCACCCTCAGGAACAGAGCTTTGTACTTGGGCCACTGAGTTGTCACACCACTACGGCCAAAGAGGCTCGTTTTAGAGAGGAAGGGAGGGAAGGAGAAGTTTCTGTCTGCTAAGTTTCTCCCATGCAGAGAGGAAAACAGATCCTCCATAGTTTGGGAGCACCCTGCTTCAGAAATGTTGGATGCGGACCTAGTTTTTGACTGTACTATCTACTAAGCTTTACCCCTTTTTTTTTTTTCCTGGATTAATTAGGAATGTTTCTAGAATTACAGCRCTGCTAGAAACAATTTCCATGCCACTTAGTGATGTTTTGTCTACAGTAATAAGCTATATAAGACTCTTCAAAGACTCCAGAAAGTGTCATAACCCTTCCCTATAACATATACTCCAATGCTGGCCTATTTACTACTAATGAAAGATGTTTAATGCTTCACAGACAAGTAAAGAGCGTATATATAAGAATTACAAAATAAAAACTGAAATGTAAGCAAAAGCTATATCATACAAAATGCTTTCTAAGAATTAATTYCCAAGTTAAATGGAACAGTAGTTCATACTGCATTTTCTGGAAATGTAGAAACTGGTATCGTTGCTCAGAGCAACCGTTCATTAAATGTACTATACTGCTGCCTCACAGAAAGAAAGGTGCAGTAGGTTTATATGATAACCTCTCTTCAAGAAAGTCTCGTAATTCCCACTTTTAAAAAAGACCCTTATGTACTTCCCCAGCCTACCTGTTTTTCAAATCAGATTTACTATGTCAAACCTGGAGTCATATATGCAAATGTCCAAGTTCTAATCAGTCAGTTCCTCTTGAAATGTCTCTGGTGTCTGGATTAAATTTGGAAAGGTCAACTATCTGTGCCCTACATCTTCTTTATAGTATCTTGCTTCTGTTCAGGAAAATTGTGTATATGCTCTTGGAAAACAAGGCTTGCATCTGAAAAGAGGAGGAAGTATCAGCTTTTTGTGAGTGCTACGAAATGACTAAGGTTCAGTCACACAGGGAATTTGAGATAGAAACAGTAATCTAGTACAGTATTACCAGGACTCTAACAACAGCTCTGATCTGCATGTAGAATTTGTAACAACATTTGGGACTTTGATTTTTCTTAGCCTCCTCCCAAAAAAGTGGTATCGGTATGGTCAGTGATATGTATGCAGTTAATCAGCACATGTTACTTGCCTTCTATTGTGGGAATAATTTAATATTTTTCTTTTTTAATCACTAAATAATTCAACTATAAACATACTGCCTCAGATAAACAGCCTGGATAAAGCTTTAGACAATAAATATGTATTTCCTAGATAGATGATTCTGATGAAGGAAGATTCTTTTCCAAGTGTACCTACCTGTGTAGAAAACTCCAGATGGTTCCAGATGTTTGTTTTACAGAGTGGCTGTTTGTCTGTTTACACTCCTCTAATGTTTAAATACAATTCAAATGTCCCTCTGGTATGCTGCCTATCAGTAAACAAATATTCCTTGAAGCTATTTATCAGTGTGTGTAGAGCTAGCAAACAAATACAGACATCTGAAGTGACTGGAATCCATTGCTCCGTAATTTCATTTTAGAGGGGAAAAGTTACTTCCTTCTCCCTCCTCCTTCCCTGGCGGTTATTAAATTCCTCCCATTAAATTATCTATTTTTCTTTCTTTAAAGAGGAGAAAACTTCGCCTCCCAGCCACTCCTGTTGTTCAGCTTTTACCGATTTATCACTCATCAGACAGGTGAAGAAAAATGACCCACTAAAATGGAGATACTATCAGTGCTGTCAGCAAAACAGTGAAAGGCTCTTTGCCTTTTTTTCTGTGTGTGTGTATAAAGCTCAGGTGTGTAGCAGCCTTGACTAATGATTGTCATCAATCAAATGAGGCGACAGCCCAGCAAAGAATGTGCTCCATTAATGGGAGAGCTGCTTAGGCCAGGAGACACAAGCAAGAGAGCTCCTGAAATCCTGCCTATAGAAGATTATTGAACCTTCCCACTTCTTCATACTGCCAGAGAGCCTGGCAGCCTTTGATGCAGTCATGTTCACTGACCCACTACCTTTGAAGTATGGCACTGGGCTGTCAAAAGCAGCAGGCTATTATCACTTCATTCCCAGTCAGGCATTTTTGGCTTCTTCTCTAAGGACTTCTTAACCCTTCATGAACTACAGAACCATCTACAGATCTGGCTAATTCTCAAAAAGGAGTTTTATTGTCACTGTTGACAAGAGGAAATAAATATATAAAAAAGGGTTTCTGCTGCTTTAAAGATGACTTGGGATACAATTCTGGGGACAGAACAGGTGCTTATCACCTTGCCTGCTGGGATCCCTTTCTCCCTGGGCTTGTGCACCCAGTGGGACTACCTTGCTTGGCAAATGCTTGCAGGATCCTCATTCAGAATGGCATGTCAGGTCCTCCAGCACAAAATTCAGATGCACAGTTAAGTTGCTGTGGTAAAATTATCATACGTCACCTGATCTGCAACAGACATCTGGGTGCCTATCAGAAAATTAATCGGTTTGTTGGAGATGAGGTTTGTGCAGAGTTGATATGAGAATCTCACTTTAAGTGCAATACTCATTGCATACTGAGCAAATGCAGCTCAGTTCTGCAGTCACACCAGGAGCACAAAACCCAGGATGCACAAAGTCATCCTATCCTGCAAATGATGCTTTCCACAAACAAATTGTATTCCCATCTCAGTAAAGTCAAGTAAATGCAGATTCCAGGTAGTCTGTATTCTAAAGATTAGGAACTGAAAGCTCTGGCAGTTCAGTTCTCACATCTTACAACTCAGTTGATGTATATGACTCCCTTCTTTCCAGTCTTTGGTCTTTCCTCTCCATATTTTTCTACTACTCTTGAGTTTCCTTGATACACTGATATCCCTGGTATATGTCTGACAGYATTCCCTAATGCATCTCTAAAATCTCTTTTCCCACTAAATCACTGTAACCAGAAAGCCTTTGGTCTCAAATTTTGCTCTTAYCTCCTCCAAGCTCTGCTGTTGCAGCTTCTTTCCTCTTACAGTCTATCCCCAAAAAAGAAGCTTCAGCTGATCCCTAAAAATATGGTTCAAGTTTCCCAATGAGTGGACTGTGGATACTAATAACCTCAATGGGATGCGCAAATAARTCCATTTAATTATTTCTAAGCCTACCAATGTCAGTGGGACACATCTGTTTAGAGAGCAGGAAGCGTTACTAAAACTTTTGGTTTGTTATTCCTGACCATAATGCTTTCAGAGCCTTCTACTTCGCATTCAATGCACCTTCCTTTTTCATTTTGGTTGTGAAATTAATCACATTGGCCCACAAATCATTAATAAAGGCAGCAACTCAGTATTATAATGTCCCTTTGATATTTACTCAAATAACTTTTAGCCCTATGTCCATACTGAGTCATATATGTGTGTGTGTATATATGTGTGTGTGTGTGTATATGTATACATGTGTGTGTGCATATATATACACACATACATATATATATATATCACTCAAAAAAAAGAGTTTGGAATTTATAGAAATAATGTGTATAGACCAGAAGTTGACCCTGCTTGCTGGTCTGAGATCACACACATGGAGTTTTCCTTTTCATATGTTCAAAGTCATCTTTATTAAGCAAGAATGAGTCCTGGAACACGTGGCAGTAGAGGGACTACCTGAAAAATTGCACTAGCTGCCAAGGTGCGGAGATTTACAGTAAGAAATTTCTCACAAGGTTGTTATTTTGCATATGATGAAATGAGACCAACTGTAAACTGCTTCAAAGGGAAGGTGTTTCATTAAAAGCTTAAATAAAGAAAGGGCCACCGAAATGAAAACTTGGAAGACTCCAGGATGGCATCCACAAACTGTACCTTTTTTGCTCCCTGTTCCTCTTCAACACCATCTCCTATTACAATATACACGGCTTTTCTTCCAAACCTTTGCATTATTCTTTCAAAACAGCTCTCTTTCCCTGAGCAACAGAAGAGAAGACACATTTGTTACCTGGGTACAGGTTGGGCTGGCACTCAGCTACTGCAACTGCAGCTGGGACCTAAAATAAACTCTAACTATTAAACTCCTGAATTGCCTCTATATTTGTCATTTTCTGTTGAAATTAGTACCTAACTGAACCTCCAGCTGAGATGGAGTCTCTGCATCTCATGAGAGCCACCAGCACTTCCTTTATCAGTTGAGGACTTCCAAGTGCTGCTGGAAGTTTTCCATAAGCTATGCGACATCTGACGCTTTGCTTACACCCACAGTTGGTAGAATGATGCGACAGTCGTGGCATTCAGTTTTGAGAGTCCTTTTCTGTTCATTCCAGTTGTATCCAATCCTGCCAGTATTTAGCACTCACACAATTCTTCATAAAGCTCATTCAGCTCAGTCCACCCCTTTCCCTTAGTAACACGGATCCCAACTGTGTTTCTGTAACAGGTTGAACCAGGCTGTCTTCCTCCTAGCTAGGTGCAATAGGACATCCCATATGCCTGAGGCGCTCCAAAAGATGTCTGTCTTTCAGGCTCTCTTCCCCATGGAGACATTCAGGAAGACTTAGATTTTCTTCAATCTCTATCTGTACTAGCTTAAGCATGAGCAGTCAGGCTGTGAATTACGGATGTGTAAACAGTGCCAAAAATAATGTAATCATTTGGACAGACATGCCCGATTCAGGGACAAAACTTCAATTAATCATTGGCTGGGGCCTTACTTACTTTGCTCTTACCTGTTTTTGTTGCACTGTAAATGTTTTCAATAGGAAAGACAGTGCCCAGTCCATAGAGAAGCACTTTAGCAAGAGCTGGTATAAGCTGAGTCGTGGTGACCAACACGTTCACACAGTTAGACCTAGAAAACAAAAATGTTTGTAACAGTGGCAATTGCTGTTTCTTTCTTCTACTCTGAGCTGAAAGATGGCAGGAAGCAAATGTCTCCTGCAACTGGAAGGAAGTTCCCAAGCCATTGCAGATTTTGCAGCTCAGGGCAGACATCTTGAGTACTGGCCACGTCTCTTTAACGTTAGTGGAATGGAAAAAAAAGAAAACAAACCCATGAAACAAAAGAGCAGCGATGCAGCCTTACTGCATGCACGCCAGGCTCTATTCTGTGGGAATTTAAACACCACGTAGTAATGTCCATGCTGTGTTCTTTGAATGAACGTGTTCAGGCATGGAAGGGCCCTTTTCTTGCTTTCCTAGTCTCCTGTAAATCTGCCCATGTGACAGGTGTGTCACAAATGATGTAGCCAAAGACAGGCAGGAAAAAGGGCTGCTTTTTCTTTTGCTCACCCCAACCCGTGATAATACAAGTCTGGCAAACACGTGCAGACAGGCCTCCCACAGGTTACACCAGCAAAGTCCCATAAATGTGTCTCAATTTGTTTAGATGGGGGAAAGAAGGGAAGCAAAAGAGATCCTAGATCAAGCCTGTAGGCAATTCTTTAAGCTGTTCTTACCGGGAATGTATCAAATTCAGAGCCTTCAGAGCGTGTGTGAGCCACAGATCAGTCAGCGCTTCAAGTTCTGCTCTCAACTGCAGCCAGGTTTCCCTCTTGGGAGCACCTATTAAACCTGCAAGCAGGGAAGCATCTTTTGTAGCCGCCGAGAAAGGGAGTTGCATGGCTTCGTATGCCAGTGGCCTCCTGCTCTCCCCCGGCTGTGTTCAGCATGCCCAGCCATTCCCACTGCCCTTCTCCCGTTCCTGGGGTGGGAGCTGCTTCCCTCTGCCTCGGGGTGGGGGGGCTCTGCCCTGCCCAGTGGGAAGTGCCCACCACAGCACCCTCTTACAGTACCGCCCAAGACTTTCTCCTGCTCGGTTTCCTTCCACCCTGCGGGAATGGTAACAGCTATCAGCAGTCTGCAGGGCCACGTTAAAAGACCTTTCTTGGGATGCCCGCTGAACTCATGGTGAAACGAGCCAGAGGACTAATGAGCGGCTAATGAGCAGTGTGGAGAGGTTTGTGGCCTGAGGTGAGGGACATAGGGAGCTGGGAAGGAACTGCTTCTACTGTTATGCTGTGCACTGTTTCCAGTTGTGCAGAGAGGCTATTCCTCCTAAAAAAAGGCTGCAGAGGTATTCTTGCTTTTACTTCTTTGCCTATCTAGTCACAGACCTGGCAATAACGTTCCAAACCCAGCAAAGAACTTATGAAGAACTAGCTGCAACTAGCTGGAAAAAAGTAACCTAGGACATCCTGTTACCTGGTGATACTGCTTTGGGGAAGTTAAAAACAGGCAGTTATGCCACARGAACACCTACAGAGAGAGATAAGCCATGAGCGCTTCTGTGGAGAAAGCACAGTATCTAGTTCTGGACTGTCTGCGTGTTTACTAAGCATTGTGGAAAACAGGGAAAGGTTGCTTCCCTGCAAAGAGATTCTAAAATAAAGCCTCACGCTCAGACTTTGGTCCTTCTACAACCCCTGTACTGGGTAGTTTAGCTTACCTCCTGCAAAGCCCATACGGAACGCTTATTTAAGGCTAATGGCTGAAATACTTGCTCAGCCTGGTGTGAAATGTTCTGATTCGGCTGCTCCCCGCGCCTCCTCTGGAGCGTGTCCCTAGCAGGACGGGGTCAGGGGGATTTTGGAAGATAAAAGGCCCGCTGGGTGCCCGGCAGAGCACACTTACCGCCTACGTTGTTTTTGTAGGTGTTGTACATCTCCTTCACCCGACGGTAGCGGAATGCTAATTTCCTCATCCAGTCGACTCCCCCGTGAACGCCGGAGCCCAGGCACAGGTTCGCGCTGGCCGCTGAACTGTGAAAGCCGTCTGCTGAGAAGTTGTACGTGCTGCGAGAGGCAGGAGGCAAGGGGACGAGGTCAGGGCAATTACAGGCGACGCGGCTCCAGCAGGGAGCGGCAGCAGTCGGAAAGAAATGTGGCGACAATCGGCAGCAGAGATGCACACAGGAACGCTGCACAGAAGCAGAGTTCACCTCTGTTGCCTCTTGGGCATCTGCTGCTAACATTCACAGTGTCATACGTACATCTGCACGTGCGAGAAAGTGCTGGGTTTATTTTACAGAAGTCACTGTGAGAGTGGACTCCTCATCAGTTCAGCCCCAAATCTGCGTAAATACCCACACCCGTGAAGGACCCTCCTTGTTTTCATTCTGGGCAGACTGCTGAAGGAAGCACATGGGGAAATGGCCTAGGAGAATATTTTACCTAATGTAAACTCTCTAGTGCATAATTTCTTGTTTGCTACTAGAACAGCCAAAGGATCAGAAAGGAATATGCTGGCCTATTATTTTCTTAAACTTGAATAATTTATTGCCATAGCTAAGAAGTCAACTGGATTGCCAGAACTGTGGTTCTCTATAGTTCTTAGTGTCCTCTCTGAAACCAAAGACAACCAGCACAGTTACTACCACAGTTTAAAAAAACGATTTTAACATAAATACGATGCATAGCATTGAGCGCTCTCTGATAGCTCTGAGGTTCTCTGGACTACAAAACACAAAATCCTGACTGCCCTCAGGTCACGGAAACACCTCACCTGCCTCTCGTCCGGGCTGCTAAGGTACCTGCAGAGATACTCAAATCCTAAAGGAGAAAATTCTGGTGTTACCTTTCTGACCACGTGGCTATGTTGTTAAATAAGCTCTGAATATATTAGAGCAAGGAAAGAAAAAAAAAGGGAGAAAAGAAAAGGAATGAGCTAGGGAAGTCTTGACTGCCTGCCGCATGGGACTGTACAAACCTGAGCTGACAGCTCAAAGCACTCCCCCGTAATTACCCCTATGGGTGGGGGCAACTGGCAGCTGCACAAACCCCAGGACTAGCACTTTTTTCCAAAGGAATCAATGCCGCCTTCTCCTGGCATTCCTCCCAGCTGGCCCTTTCTCCATGCCAGCACAAGCATCTCCTCAGCACCGGCTCCAGGCACAGGTGGCTCCAGGCCACCGACCCTGCGCTGGGCTGAGCATTCGCGCAAACTCGGTGAGTCTCTCTCGGACACCGCAAGCGCTGGAGCCGGAGCGAGGGCCGGGGCGGAGGGGCTGGGCGCTGCCGCCGGCCCTTCCCCGCGCAGCTCCGTGCGCCCACGGACCCGCGGCGCGGCCGCGCGCTGCCTGTGACCGCACGAGCAGCCGGTGCCCGTACGCTCCCATCCTCATTTACTGCACAGTAATTTCGCCTTCCAGAAAGCCCCGAGGCCACTTTATTTCCGTATTAGAGAATTCAAGTAAGAGTTTAACATACTTAGCATACTTCATTTCCCGCACAGACAAGCCGTAAGCAGCTAAGAAGCACTTTTGAAATTACTGCAACCATTTAGGTCAGGGTTTGTCACAGGATCTAAGAGCTGCTGTCAGATAACGGCTTTTTTCTCTCACTCAGCATGGGCAAGTGCAGTGATTTATTTGACGGAAAACTGGAATTATTGTTTTAATCAATGGCTGAGCAGATACCCAGACTCGGCCTCTCGCAGGCCGCTGGAGCCAGCAGAAGTGCACACAAGACAGGCGGGCTCAGCGCATCGCACAGCACAGACCAGCACTTGTCACGCTCGCACCCCAGTGACGCTCTCTGCAGGAGGAAAAGTCTTTTCCCTAAAACACTTACGATTTCTGTGCGTCTCCTGTACCAATTTATATAACCAATTTTTATACCATTTATACAACCATCTATAAAAGCACAAATCATAAAGCTCCATATAAGCTCTGCACGTCTCATTCCTGCACCAGCGACCACGATGTTGCAGGAAATATTTTTGGGAAAGGACAAGTTCCTACCACTAACAGCAACCCAGCTTGGCAAGGTCCCCGACCCTTACTACTACACCCATTCATTACAGATTGGACAGGGATAAACATTTCACTCTGGTGTGGGAATGCACCTGATTCTTTTTGCAAAATTTGCTTGAAAATAGACTATGATGTTCATATTAGATTGTGCTTTTATTTTAGCTTTGTGCTTATATTGTTTATTTTCTGCTTTCCCATACCTTCCCATACCCTTACCACGGGGTACGAACATGACATGCCTCTGAGGCTCCGGCACAGTTGGAAATGGTCTGACCACACCTGTGCCAACTGGCAGGCCAAAGCATACCAGGAACTGATGCAGTCAGACTTTAGTTCAACCTAATTTTAAACATATTTCCCAAGATGGTTCAAAGCCCAGAATGGTCAGGGCTTGACAGTAGGCACCAGCATATGAAAGTGCATAAGAGGACTTTGTGCTCCTGGTTGCTTAAACATTGCAGACAGTATGGAGCCAGGAAGGGGAGAGGGCACGTGGCCGAGAACATTATTTTCCATCACTGGTGAACCCCCTGCTATTCTCAAACAGCTGGGGACTACCTGACCTGCCACTTCCGGGCTGGAGATCCCGTACCTTAGATCTTGACCGTTATCGTCTGATGACACATCATCTATGTGGATCTGGTCACAGTCCTGAGAAGTGTATGAAAAAAAGTACATTAAGAAGTAAATGCTTTGAACAAAAATCTGCAAGAACATGTTTCATGTAATGAAAAATGACTTTAAGGGTATTATTGAGAAGAGAAAGCCTTACACGTTGCCAATACTGCCTAGCATAGTCCAGCCACTTAATTGTTATGAACAAGTATCACACAGAGCTTGCACAAAACATGAACAGAAACAGTGTGTGTGACCAATGGTTATCTAAGGACACAACGGCTCTTGAGCAACACAGTAAGTGAAACTACTTCCTACACAGACTGAAGTGAGAGAGATGCTTGCATTTTAGCTAGGAAAACTGTGGGGTTTTTTATTTGCATGCATGATAAGGCATGGATCTGCCAGCCTCTCCCTCTAGGAGAAGAGTACGTTGGACAGGAGGTGTGTGCCCACATAATTTCAAGGGGAGATCTGTTCAACAGCAATTTCCAGAGATGCCTATCCTGCTGGTGTTTTCCAGCGCTTATGAGGTGCTCAGCACCCTTCGATGTGCCAAAGCACTCACGAAGGCATCTTTCATAGCCCCACTCCACAGGCAGAGCTAAGACACCATGTGTGGCAGCAATGAGGAAATACATGCACAGGAAATTTAAACTGAATATCTCCTCGGAGCTAAGCCCACATGAGGTATGCACCTGAGATCTTATCATCCAAAATTCTTCATTGTTCGCATGGTGGAGGCCTTACCTCAAAAACTTGAGATGTTATTTCCATGGTTTCTTTCCTTGACTTGACATTATGAGTAAAAAGGGAAAGATCAGGAAGCTTCCCCCAGCACCTCAATCTCCCTCCTCCATAACCCTTGCAGGTAAGGACATAACAGAAAGCCTTCAAGTTGATGAACACTATCCTTTGTTTTGGTTGATTTTTGAGGAAAATAAAAGCATGCTAGGTGCAGCAGACCTCTTAAGTTGGAACAACTGCGGCAAACCAACACCCACTGCCTTCACCACTTTCAACGCCCTGTAAACTACTGTTTGTATTACCCGCTTTACACAATGAGGAGTTTTATGAATTACTTTAAATTAGGCCCTTTCAAGAAAAAACCTAAAAAACAAAAAAAAACAAGCTTGGCATCCAAGGCACAATGTCACAGATAACTGTGATCTAGTTCTGTCCATAAACATGATATTTGCTGCAGCATTTATTTTAAACAATTCTCAAAAAAGACACTTAATTTTACCTTGGTCCTCTTATCAGTGCATCACTGGAAAATATATCCTGCATGAGTGGAGCCAAGTGGCAGCACAGCAGCTCTCTGTGGGCACCTCTCTCTCCCACATACCATTTTTACCCCTCTCTGCTGTTGAGAGCCATGCTGGGACCATGCCGATGCAGCCCACTCCCTTGCAGTTGCGCGGTGCAGAGCATTAAGCCACAGGAAAGGTATTTGCGGAGGGATCTGCTTTTCTCATTTGTGAATGAATTGTTCTGTACACTGAAGTGTGACAACAGTAGCTATCACATTTCTGACTTAATAAAATACCATGACATTTGGTGAGACGCTACCTCATAGTCCGGCGGCTGAGCCTATCATGTTACTGGGTGAAACACAGAGAAGCTGCTTAAAGGAAGAATGTGGACCGTGTTTTACTACTAGGTTACGAGACTAATTTTTCATTCTTGCAGAATTTCCTTGTAATCTCAGTGAGTGGGGAATCAGGGCAGGACACCTGGGCTGCCGAAGCGAAGGGCCAGCTTGTCGGAACGAAAGTCAGCCACGGGCCACAGCCCCGTCTCCACATCTGCTGGCTTTTTAAAATGATCCCCCAGGACCCCAGAGCTATGCGACGCGCGGCACATACAGCCTGCAGCCAAGCCGAGGGGGTAAGACCTCGGCCAACCCTCCCAGCCGGTGGACCCGAGCTGCTCGCAGTGCGGCGACGTTGCCAGGCCAGTCTCGACACATGACCTGCCCCTGCGGGCAGCCAGACTCACACGCCTCCCCCACAACAGGGAAGTGAGTGTGCGAATACCTGCTTTTCCAGCGAGTATTTGCTCATGTTCGGCAGCATGATCAGAGCCCTTTGCAGCAAACACCCTGTAGCAGACTGCAGCAACTTAATCTGCTGGAATTGTTGCAAGAGCAAGCACAGATGATGTGCTGGACGGGCACCTAAGTGCTACACAAGCGGGTGAATTAACAGGGCAAAAACACACATACGATTTGAATGCGTGATTTGGCAAATGCAGGAGGTCCTTGCTTGCCTGGGCTGTGTGGATAAAAACCTCCAGAATGGGGCAAAGCTTTTGTGCCTGCAGGCCCTGTGCTACAGGCATGCAGTGCTACATGACGGCTGGCCTGTGGCAAGGTTTGGTGCCTCTATTTTGTGTTACTGGGCAGCCAGACTACTAAGCTGTGCTTCAGCGAGCACAGGGATGAGGGGGACAAAAAACCCTAACCTAACCCCCACCCCAACCTCAAATCAGCTAGAAAAGCAGTCCAGCTTCTCAGTTGTTCAATTTTAGAGTTAACTCACCTGCAGAGAATCCCTTTTTGTGCCACTAGAGACCAAAATTGGCTGAAAAATCTCTGGGTTTGGGACGCCTTGTTCAGCAGCAGCCCTGAGCACAGCACTGTCGCTAGCCTGAGGGTTGGAGCGAGTCGCACATGAAATGTGCCTCTGTGCTGGGCTGCAACTCCACAAGAGGATGGCTTGAAGTAGGTTTGCTTACTGCTGATTTCCCTTATTGCATATATTCAAGACTCCTACTCCGGAGCACGGTAGAGAAATGCATCCAGCAGTGGYAGAAACCAGTGCCTGAATCTTCTCCAGGAAAACCCTGAAAGCACATGAACCCCTGGCTATCAACAGGTCCCAGGCAACAGGATGGCACTATGTGTGCAGCAAACACAGCTGAGCTTTGTGAAGCKCCAAGGGAGTTCTGCAAGTTCAAGGCATGGGGGGGAGGGAGGAGCAGAGGGGGACAGAGCCTGGCTCCTGTGCCCATTTCCTTCAGCTTTAAAGAGACAAGCTCTGGAAATGCCTGCTGTCAACTTGCCAGCCACTTGCTGAGCTGACAGTCTGCATCCATTACAATCATCCATCTTGCTTTTCTTAATTTTTCAGCRTGAGAGCAACAGCACAAAAGGCTGCCTACCATTTTCGTAGACAAGCTTCCTCTGCACTGCCATAGAGGAAAACTCTACTGCTCTCTCTAGTCTTGGCAAAACATTTAATTTGGTGGATTGCTCCACTACCTGACAGCTTCACTTCTGCATTAGGCAAGACCCACGTGGCTTTGATACAAAAAGGAATATTCCAGTGGGGGTTTCTCGCTTGGACTTCAAAGCTGAGACTTTGCTAAGATGTCACATCTTCACTGGACTCCAGAACATCACACAAGTACCGACAGGGCTGTGCAAATCCTGCTGCATCAATGCATGAACACTTCATCCTCATCAGGCACTTCCAGGGAATGCTTCAACAGGACTTCAACCCCTGGCAGCGCCTCCTGCTTTCCACAGCATGGAAAACTGCAGCCTACACAGTTAAGCCATTCTCTTATTGCTAAAAACAAGATTCTCCCCATCACACCTTTCCCCCAGGCTCTGTCTGTTGGGACCAGGGCCAGCTCCACTCTCAGCAGAGCAGGGAGGGTTCCCTGTGCTGCCCAGCTGCTGGAGGCTCTACAGATTTGTGCTAGAGAAACATTATGCTGTGTTTAATATTTCCTAGCAAGAGTCCTCATGCTCTGGTCTTGAATGGTGCAACTATCCTGCTGCCTTCTCATTRCAGCTTCTTTCCCTTGGCCCTTCCTGCACTTGCACGAGGTTGGGATACGGCCAGAAGGGGTTTCAGCCCTGTGCAGCCTCAGCTTATTGCGCCTGTACAGGTCAGCGTTACACCACATGATGGTGCTAACGTATACCGTAATCTCTGAGGGTCTAGAACTGCATCAACTTCTGTGCTGGCTTTTTTGTCCATTTCTCCCTTTTCTTAAGAATATCATCCATTGCAACTTCTTCAAGCCTAATAACACTTGGTGACATATGATCTTTAAATATCACTTAGTGAATGCTCCACCTTGAAAGACTTTCATTTATCATCCAAAAAGAAGGCATAGGATGGCTAGTGAACAGATATGGATGACTGCTTTGCTGTTGTTGCAAATTCTCCCAAGCAGAAATGGCCTTTTTTGGAAAGCAAAATTTTGCAGTGGACATTCACTTCTCAATTCTCCCTCATCCCTCATTTTTCCATTGAAAACATTCAGCTAAAAAGAAACCCACCTTCATTTGTTTTTGCCTTGAAAAACTCTACCAAGTACAAGCAAAAAGAGGAAACTGAAATTTTGAGTAAAAAAATGCTCTTCTCTTTCTAGCTATCAGGGCAATGCATACTTGTTAAGGATCATCATTTAAAACAGTGCTGGAGTTAAGATAAGGTTGTCTCATAAGGTGCTCTCGGTTGGTTTCTGCTCTGGCCGACTGGAACACGATCTTGTTCTCAAATGTTTTTCATTGTTTGAGCCATCCAGGTCCAGCACGCTGTTGTTCTCACTTTGAGGTGCCTGTGCTGCCACTTTACTTCCTCTGGCAAGTCCTTTAAGGTTATGTTGACCTTCCTACTCAGCTGCCCATTTTGTATTTCCTCCTTTTTTTAATAAAAGAAGGTAAGCTGATAAGACATTCCAGGAAATAGCAAAATTGCTTCTATTTGTCATGCTGCAACAAAATAGCACTAGCAATAGAAATGTCATTTAGCATCTTGGTAGCCCAATCTGCTCACAGAAGATGATCTTCAGCATTTTGGTGAATAGGTGTGACTTGCAGCACCTGGCTCTCCTCCTGTCTTGAATATGGTGCCCATATATTTTCATTTTTCTGAATGCTACTTGGAGAAGCAGTGCTAACTAAAATTTAGTTCTTCAGCAGCCTAGTTCTTACTCAGCTACCTAGGGCAGCTGGATGAAAAAGTCCCATTTCTCAGTGACTTTTTGTTTGGCTTTTGCTGCCTTAATATCTAGAAACCACAGAAGAAAAAAATCTCAAACCAACTTCTTRTAATTAACAGCTCTGCTTTGGTCCAGTGGTTAAAGAAGAACTTAAGAGGTCTTGGGAGACAAAACTGACCTAAGGACTCTGCTTCTAGCAGCCAAATTTGTTCCTGACTGACAAACATACAGAATTTAACTGAGGTCAGACAACTTGCTGCTTTACATTGTGTTTTGGAGTGATAAGTGAAGCCAGGAAAAAGCTTGTTTTAAAATAATTTCCACACTTAAATCCTTTACAAACAGGAGAAAAGTCTAAACTGGCAGAGGGTTTCTGAGGGGCGGCTTTGGGCAGGACACATTGAGATCTCACAGGTGAAAAGTGCCAGTTATATGTTAAATACTAGCGCTATTTATACAATGCCTTGGACACCCAAATAGTARCTTTCATCTGTCAGAGAAAGATTTTCGCTTTGCATCTTCTGTACCTTCCTCACCAAACCCTACTCTGAATAAAGCTGAGAGAGGAAAAAAAAGGCCTTTCAGGTACTACATACTTCAGACCATTTGTACTGGTTACCGAAGCACAGGGCTGCTCATCAGCCCTGTACAGAAGCTGCTCGCCACGGCATGCATGACTTTGCTCGGATTTGCACATACATTCAGAAAGGTTTTGGCTTTGTAGACGGTGCTGTCAGACCTAATCCTACCTGAGACAGGAAGGACTTTTTGCTCTTTCATGCAGAAACTCACCTCGTTTCCTCCTGTGTGTGAGTGGACCCTCTGCTCAGCCCCTCTGTGTGCAGAATAGAGCTCCCACAAGAACAGAGACCAGTTTTAAAACCTCTGCACTGGCTCATAGTTAATTGCTACTTGCCCCCTAGGATCTATCCTAATTTAACTTAATAAAATTATTAAATAGCAAATTTCAGGAGAAGCAGCTGCAATGTCCTCATTATTAGATTTAGTAAAACTGCCAAAAGCCATCATTGTTACTCGGTATTTAGAAAAATATTCCTTAACAGAATGAAGATGTCAAAGAGACACAGTGAAATATGCTTCCAATAAGCCAGCTAAAGCCCACTTCTTTGGGGTCACTAATGAAAGTTTCTTGGCTAGAAAAATAAGTTCATAGACCAGATGCAAATAATTAAAAAGAGAGATGTTAAATAAAATAAGCAGCTACATACCTCCAGGTCATTAAAGAACAGATGCGTATCTGCAAGGTTGAAGATCATTTCTTCCATCATAAGACCTATCCGCACAGATGTGGTAGTGTCCTGTTAGGGGAAAATTAGTTTTTTCCAATCATTTTGATTTTCCTTTTTTGGGAGGAAGGGGGTGTGGTGGGATGTCTTAGAGCAAACACAGGATYTACAGATTCCTGTTTCTGTGGATATGTTCATTAGAGCCATTTATTTCCTGAGTGAGTCTTAATGCCATTTTCCCACCCTTTCTTTTGCTCTCCTAGATAATCAAATTCTGTTCTTTCAAGGATGCACATGGCTCCTCTTGACCAGGAATAGCTCACACATTTCAAAGGTGGATAACAAGAAGCTTTAAACACTGGAGCCTATAAAAGAACCACTTCAGTAGGCTGGACCAAGAATTGATTTCCAATAGCATCAGCAGTGAGTGGTTAGGGAGAAAAAAGAGCAACAGAGCATGCCGCGCGTGATCACCTCTCACCTTGCCCTTCAGAGCTGCCATAGGAGGTCAGCATCGTTCTTCCCACATTAACGCAGATCTTTAACGTCAAACGACGGTGGTCGGGACGTGCTACACCACTCCACAATGGTGTAACATGCTYGTGGAGCCAGATCGCAGCCAGGCTGGCAGTTACACCCAAATAACTACATGTGCTAGAATAACGTAACGCAAGACACGACACAGCTCATTAAAATGGCAAGTTGGCCGGTCTGTCACGTCCAACGCAGCTGACTGACAGCTTGCCCTTTCCGGGGGYTTTTCGTGCCACCCGCCTGCCCTCCCCGCGGCTGAGCGCGGGTCTAGCTCGGCCGGGCCCTGGCAGCTCCCAGCTGCCGCCTACGTGGGAACTGCAAGGCTGCTGAGCAGCAGCGCGGGCTGCCCGTAGCGTCTTTAAAATGCGTTCTTTTAATGATTAAATGAACGTGAAAACGGATGTACGACCAGCTCCAAAATGCTTCCCACGTGCTCTTATGCACATGTGAACTTCTTCACGTCCCGCCTTTGCTCCTAACAAGTTTGGTGGCAAAACCTTAGCCGAATTGCCCCACAGGACTGTGCAACCTGCAGCCCAACCGTAGTTCAGGACTTYCCAAGAGACGTGGGTTCCAGACAGACCAGCTGCCATAGGGTTAATGTACCCGTACAGAGCTGCCAGATGGACACTGCACATACCCTCCGTGGGTCTGTCACACAGAGATACTCCCAAGAGACCTGCTGCATCCAGCCTCCCACTCGGTGTGCTCTACTTTAAATGAGTCTCAGTCACTTTTCCCATCTTTCATGCATAAATTCAACCCTCAAACAACTGACCTTCTTTCTAAACCTGCTGCGAGAGCACAGAAACACACTGATGCAAACAGGCTCTCCCGCAGCACATTTTCTTTATCATTAAATACTCCAAAAACTGCAAGCAAAAATAATCTGTTGCTAATAATCTGTGCCCTCCCAGCTCAAAAGCATTGCGCCTTTTCAAACCAAACAACAGACAACTTGAAAAAGAGCATTCCCACAATGGGCCTGTAATTGCAATTCATCTTCATTAGGACAGGGATCTCTCATCTTTACGTTTATGTAGGTGGTTTCCCCTCCACGGCAGTTACAAGCCCTGCTAAAACAAGGCAGATTTATATGTAGTCTTTCCTCTAATTTTCTGCAGATGCATGTTATTGCATGGCAGGACAGCAACCAGTTAGCCGAGGAGCTCTAACAGGGCACGCAACGTTTGGAAGTAAACTTCAACAGACTCGCCTTGAACGTGTCTCTAATTTTAAGTATTAACRTAAAATGCTTGAAATTACCTCCTCCCCCCACCAATATCTGCTTCCAACACATACAGTAATTTATTTCTAAAAATATTTCTACTGAGGCATCACCACAAAGTACAAAGGGTTCCTGGCATATATCTGGGATCCCTCTGCAGGGGTATCTGCCCCATTTTGTGGACTCCTGGCGCCTGCTCTGCAGAAGTACAACTGGCATGACGGCTCCTGCCCAAAGCCCAGCTGCCCACTTCAGGAACTCAAATGCAAACATCGAGGCATGTTCAGGTGGGCCAAACTCTGCATTTGTCCTCCGGCTCAGCGTTTCCTATTAGCTTGCTCTAGGAGCCTGCTTGCTTAACCTTCACTTAACCCTCCCAAATACTCCTCAGCAGCCCAAACGCGCTCCCCTGACGAGGCACGGGGACACCGGGGGAATCAGGGCATCCGACTGTGGCCCGTGCAAAGAGCACTCCATCAAGTTTTACTACCCAGGTGTAGTTACACCAGGGAGCTGTTCTGGAGAAAATCTGCTGCTAGGAAGGAGTGATTCTGTAAAATAGTTTTTAATGAAGCAATTTATTTTTATACATTTCAAGGATCATTTGCTGTTAAAACCTCTTTTAGGAAGTCTCACTGGTTGGTATCTGTCATTTATTCTTTGAATTTTGTCTTTAGCTTTATTGGTATTAATCACTAATGGAGAGTAGAGAATGCTTCCACAGTGTATGAAGTTACCTTCTTTTAAACCAAACAATATGGGGATTAAACTGCAGATGAGGGAAAAAAAATCTCTTGAGATAGAAAATGTGATGGAATGAAAAATAAAACAGAAAAATGCACTTTACCACCCAGAGGGGAAGCCGTTTGGGGAAACGATTTGGCATTAGAGCTTTCACATTACGGACATTTCCTCTAGAGCAAGGCACGCTTCCAAGCCTTAAATAGGCTGATAAAGTTAAAAGCAAATCAGCACTCTCAGTGTGCTATAGGTGTCGAGAGGCGCTAAGTCAGGGCTCCGTTGGTAGTTATTTATTTGCATTACTGCAGCATCTACAAGCCTTAGTCCCAGACTTGAACCCCGCTGCGCCAGAAGTTGTACCTGCGCAGAGGGAAGAGACAGGCCCAGAGCTTGTAATTCAAGTACGGGGAAAACAGCAGAATCAGACTGGTGGGAAAGTGCAAAATGACACAAGTATTTCAGTCAACRTGCTGCCAAAATTGCCCATACAGATTATAAAGGATTTGAAAGAGAACTACAGTCCTTTGGACAGCGTTGAGGGACAGGTCCTCCGAAGCACTGAACTCCTGCACCAACGGGTGTCCTTCACCCTTCACGCTGCAGGCGGATGCCCTGGCGGACGGCTAACGCCTTTGCCAGAGCAAGGTCAGTTTAGCAGAGCCGCACACGCTTGCCCCACGCCCACGCGAGACCCCGTGCTGGTCGTYAGCACCTTTCCCTCGGGCCAGAAGTGCGCCCCGGGCGCAGGCACRCTGCACGGCTCAGCTGCCCGCCGCACGTGGAGCAAGGGCAGAAGGGGCTGCAGGGGAGCAAGGCTGCTCCCTCGCAGTGCAAAGGGATTCACCTAAAAACTCCACCCTGCGTGCTTGCTCGGTGACGTTAGAGAAGCAAGGTCCTACTCCTTYGCTAATGCCCCAGACACGCTCTCACAAACACGGACGATGTGACGCAGGGATGCCAAACTGCTAATAAACTCCTTGTGCAAACAAAACCTCCGACGCCCCGTGCACCCCACACGCCTCCCCATGCGCTCCTGCCAGGGCCGAGGCACGGGGACCCGGCTGCCCGAGCACCTCCCGCCCACCGGCGGGGGCACGCGTGTGCCCCCTCCCCAGCACCCCCTGCCCTCACCTTCCAGCGGCAGCCACCGCTGCCGCCTGGTGCACGGCTCCGGCGAGCAGCGAGGAGCAAGGAGCACTCCTCCCCAACGACTCCTTCAGGAGCACTGCCTCATCAAGAGAGAAAAAGACACTTCTCCCTGCTGAGCCCGCCGTGACTTCTCGCTAGGGAGGACTGATGTGCTKTTGCCTGCTGCTAGCGGCCAGATCCTGCACGATGCTAGGTCATTTCCAATAAAAGCRGGGCACCTCCAACTCCCAGCTCTCTATCAGCTTGTTTGGAAGAAATTTTGTTTTGCTGCCTTTTAAGCAGAACTGTGCTAGAGGAAAACATGGCCAACAGCAGCTGTGGACCATGCTTCAGGATAAGGCAAAAACGTCTGTCCACCAAAGGGAACGGTTTCCTTCCCATCCCAGGGGCATCTACTCTGAACATTGCTTTTATTTTGGTAATTGCATGTGCTGTTGTTAATCCTCAAACTATTTCTGTAGACTTGCATTCATTTACATTTTAAAGTAGCAGTTTGAGACAAATTATGCCCCAGAAGTTAGTAACATCCCACTTAAAATTAATCCTGAAAAACCAACGTTTTCTAATCAAACACTTATTTCAACTCCACACACATTTCTTCATCAGTAGTTAAAAGGAAAGAAAATGTGAATTGCTTAACCCCACCAAACCGAGCACGCGTTCAGAGGGCGCGCGTTTGCCAGCGCCCGCAGCCGCCGCTGGCCCGGGGCGACGCGGGAAGGCGGCGAGCCGCGTGCGGGCTGACGGCTGGCAGTCGCTCAAGGGCCAGGCGCTCGGCGCTGGCTCCTTCGAGGTGCCCAACAGCAGTGCTGTGCTCAAGCCGGCTGCTATTCGGCAGCGTGCTGGTTACCCCGCTGCTCGCAGCGACGGCGGTAAGCCGCTCGCAGCTCAGATTTGGGCCTCCCCCCCATCCCTGAAAAATAAAAGCAAAAACCAAAATAAAATCCTACTATTTAAAACCAATCAGTCTCTCAAAATCCCTGCCAAATACCCGTTTGTGCCGTGAGCAAATAATTACTTTTCTACAAGGAAGAAGGTAATAATTAAGAGCATTCGTCAGACTCCTGTTCTGCCGGGTTTATCTGGCCCAGGTGTCAGCCAGAGGTGAGGGACGGATTAGGTACAAGCACGGGCTCCGCAGCCCTGCCGCCGCCTCGCGCTTAGCTGCTCATAATGACGTTGTCACCACAGGAAAGAACTTAAAGAGTTTTAATTGAGTTTAATTACTTGGAAACACCTGAAAAAAAAATGTGCCAGCTCGGTTGTAGCATAAGAATAAAAATAATAAAGCACAGACACAAATGGCTGGGCCACATGTTCAGACAAGGACAGCGGGCAAGAATAATCATTCTGCGGCTCTAACAGCTTACGCCCTCCCCAGAACCTGAGACCTGAACAAGGCTTTTCTGTGGAAATGCAAAATGAGCCGTGCGCGTCTGTTCTAGTTCAAGCAAGCCCCTGCCTACTGGAGGAGGAGAACGCATTTAGCTCTTTTACAAGAGTGGCTTAGTTTGCATTTTTGTCATCTTTTTCACCCGCAGCAGGCTCCGGGCAGAGCCGGCCTCCCCGAGCTCGCCCCAGGGGCGGCACTGGCGAGATCGGCTCTTTGAAGCTCCCAAGGAGCTCAGGAGCTGACACCGCTTACGCAACCATGTTTCAAGCGTTTTGAGAGAGGATTGCCCCTTTGCAAATAGCGTGCCCCWGTTTTCTCATGCTCAGTCTCTGAACTTACTCTGGAAAAAAATGAAGACATTCTGTTTCACCTAAATATGTAAGTTTTCAGGGTTATCAATCTGCTCAATCTGAATGAAGCTACAGGCTCTGCAGTCACCAAGTGTGGACTTTTCCCGACAGGCTGGTGCCAGAGAGAGAAAAGGCCTTATAAGCTGCCTCTCCCCCTTTTCTGGCACCATGACAGGCAGGTTTTCCCACTGCAGCACTGACGGGCTCTACCGGCACCAGCGCGGCTCTGGGTGATAGCAGCAGGCCAGGCACTAACGCCTGCACCCRGAGGCCACAGGGGCTCCTCTCCGTGTGTGAACGGCGCTTTGGGACAAGCAGCCCTCATTTATCCAGCAGCTGAACCTGCGAGCTCTGAAATGGATTCCAGCCCCACGGGAATACRGCACTTAACTACTTTATAAAAGCCCAGCTATGCTGCTTGAGTGCAAGTGGAACTTATTTTTATAAAGTAGTATGAAAGGTTCACGTCCCCAAGTCTACAAATATTTTCTTTTTACCATACACATTGGAAAAAAARGGGGATGGGGGGGAGTAAAGCTAAACGCACCTTTTCACCTCCTTCCCCTGCTCCCAAGAAAATCATTTCTCCATATAAGATTTTGGCATGAAAAACACCAAGCGCCCCGGAAAGCTTGGTGGGAACACATCACGGCGCGCAACGCAACCGTGCGTTTTGCACGGCAACTTTCTAGCGCAAGCTRTGCCCTCTTAAAAATTTCTTTCCCTTAGAAGTCAAGGTTTGGCAGTGGCGTTTCTGACGGCTGCTCTGCATCGGAGAGGATCCTTGGGCAGGAAGCCCTGGCTCGGGCAGGCTGGGCGGCAGGGCAGCGCGGGCCCCGCAGCGCCACGTGCCCGCTGCCCACCGCTGCTCCAAGCCAGCGGCGCAGATGTTTGCTCCTGAAATACCTGCTTGAAACAAGCGGATGGCTGGAATTATTTACTCCCCTCTCTCCAATAATGAACTAATAACTGATAGAGCAGCATGTCTAAAGTAACAGGCTTTTTTATTACCTGCGGTGATTGAATGCTTTTTTAATTTAGCTTAAAAAGGCATTAAATACAACGGTTAGCCTCCAGCGGGCAAAAAAATCTCCAACTTCCTCAGAAAATCCTTTCCAAATTGTATTCATCTTGACTTAATCCATGATCTACTGAGTGAATTAGGCTCTATTTGTTTTGAAAATCTATTTTATGGCGTTCCAAGGCCTGTGTTTTCCTTCGGAAGGGCTTATGCTGCCTTTCTGACCAGGACGCCTGCTGGCGGCCCGCAGCCCGCGCCTCGCCGGGGCTTCGGCGTCCCCAGGTGCCCCACACGTCTCACTAACAAAATGTAAATAAACACAGCTGAGCCAGGAAGAAATTGGAAGGTTTTCTCATTAAAGAAATAAAATAAACAGATGTCCTTAAGCACTTTGGCTCATGTTTGTCAAAGGAATGGAAAACTCTCAGATGTTTGACCGGCGGTAGTGATATAAGGCCGCAGCTCAGGCGAGGGAAGAAGAAGAAAAGAGACGCCGTGGCGCTCTGATCTAGCCAACAGCTCTCGAGGGAGGGCGCCTTCGATCTCAACCTCGGCAACTTCCACAAATAGTTTTTAACGGCCGAGCAATAAAATGGGGTTTTATGCCTTCTCAGTTTGTAAAGTAGTAAAGGACCGATTTGGCCATTAGAAGCACGAATCACCCTCAGACTGGATGAAATCCCCATGGTGTTTCACACAGGTACCGGCTCCGGGGTCCTGGGAGCGAACACAGCAGGGAAAAGCAGGAGCTACTTGAAGCCTTCGATGAAGGCGGGGGGGAAAAACAAAACAAAAAACCCCACAACTCTGGTATTTTAAAAGCATCTCAAGAACAGCTAAGCAGAAACTTCTCAAGTTTTTTTTGTTTGGTTGGTTTTAATTTAAAATGGTAATTCATTTAAAGGAAAATTGGTGAGAATCTATCATTGCCAGCCAAGCTTCTGCGGGAGAATATTTTTTACTTCCGCAGCATCGTTTCTGGTGAGAACGAGACAGGCTGGTTGCAGTGTGCTGATGTGCACCGCTATGATGTTTGCATCAAACACTGGAAAATGCCTTTCAGGTCCTGTCCTCACCTGGGCCAAGCAACAGCTTTAGCCACCCTGTCCCTAGTACGTCCAAAACCTGACCATCCTTGGAGACCCTTATTCCTGTGTGCCTGGGATGCTGCAGGAGCATGAGGGCAGAGCCTGCTTGCACCGGGGTAAATTTAATGCAGTTAGAAAACACGAAATGCATTAAAAAAAGTAAAATAAATAACAATAAAAAATAATAAAAAATATAAGTCATCTTAAACAAATAGCTTCTATAGCAGTCAAGCAAGCACGCAGCAAGTCTCAGCTGAGACAAGCCAGAGCGGCCGCTCGAGGCAAGTGTCTGCACGGACAAGGCTCACAGAGACACAGTGCAACAGAGCCAGGTGGAAAAGCTTTCAGTTAAGCTAACTAGTATTTAGAACATGACTTTGCATGGCCCTTGCTTAAAACTAGGTTATAAAGTATTCTATTAGTTTTTGGTTTTGTTTTTAATTCAAGTCAATGCAAGATGCTGAATAACCTCAGAAGATGCTATGCATCGAAAGGGGAACGTTAGAGATCATGCATTGTCAAAGGGCACATAAAGATTTCATGCAATGCAAGTGTTTAGACTGACCTCTGTATTCACTTCTTTAATTCAGTGCTAAAAATAAATSCTTTCCATTTGGTCCCAGGATTTTAGAGTAACTGTTTCATGGAAACATTAGTTTTAGCTCTRGATTTTACTTCAATCACAATTCAGTTTGACGCTAAAGTCCTGGGTCCACGTTTCACCCTGAAGCAAAACAACACAGAACAAAACAATGCACACGCTGGAGAAGTACTGGGAAAAGTACAGACTACTGGGAAAAGCTATTAGCTTCACAGATACAGCTAGGGAAAACAACGCACCTGGTGCCCCCCTTCTTCTCCATATTACTCCTTTAAAAAGCATGAGATGAATCTGTCATATAATACTTAAATTTCCTTGACTGAAAGAGAGGCAGAAGTATTTTTTAAAAAAGCTTTGACAGAAAAGATTATGGAACAAGCTTGCAAAGTGCTCAAGAGTCAGGGAAAAGGGAAYAGACTCATGATTTTCTTTGGCACGGGAGTGCTTGCAACCTCTTTTTGTTGTGTCTGAAGTTAATACCATCAGAAAAGTGCTTCCATAGTGTGCCTAGCTGTTTCAAACAAATGGCCAAAGCCCCTTGGCATTCACCCCACTCCTGGAGATTCTACGAGCATTGCGATGCATTTTCAYCCGTTTTTCCCATTGCGTTTTGCTTGTGATTTTGTGCACAGTTCTTTGCAGGCACGGCAAGGACTGCAGCCATCTCCCCGTTGAAGGGAGCTCTGCTGTGCATGGCTCGGGGGATTAAAAGGGCTGGGGGYACAGAACCTTAAGCTATAATAATGGTCTAGGTCTGTCGTGGTCTCTAGGCAGAGGGTAAATATTCTGCACCCATACAGTGACAGGAAGCCTGCAGTACAAGTTTATAAACCCTCAAGAACACAATATGCAGGGCTAATTGGATATGGGCTCCTTTTTTTTTTTTTTTTTTTTTCCCNCTCCTTTTTTTTTTTTTTTTTTTTTCCCCCTTCTTTTAAACTTTTCCTTAGTCCAAGGGCCTCCCATCGAGGAACAAGTGGTTGGGGCAGCTTTGCCTGGCCCAACAGCTCGGCTGCCCCGGCCAGCAGGTGCACGACGCGGGGCGTTCGGGCAGGTCTGTGGCCATGCAGCCGCCGCAGGGAAGCGAGCGGCAAGATGACACCGCGGGCCGCTCTGCCTGCCGCCACGAAGGTTGCACCGCTGGGGCTGCATCGGAAAGGCATTACGACCCAACACAGGAGGTCTGCGCAAGTCCACTGGATAGAGCAAACAGTTTGGCCAGAGGGACTGAAAAGGTACCCAAGCTGGGCCATTAATTTGCTCACCAACCTTGAGTACATCTTGTGCTTTAATTTCTATAAATGCTGTGCGCAAATTATTTTCTTAACWCCTGAGCTGAAGTGTCCATGCCCTGAGGAGCTCAGCACCTTTGGCAAGGACAAGGTTTGTGTCAGAGGTTTCCCTGCGGTGAGTTTCAGACTAGAAATAAAGGTAAATTTAACAYGAAATCTGGTCTGAAACCATTCACYKGAGCGTTTRACTATAGCTGATAACCCTTTGGTGAATTTTTCCCAGCCTCTTTTTTTCTTTTTCCCCCCAAAGCAAGGTTTTTCAGACAGCTCCCTATTACCACAACCACCAAGGAAGGGACAACAGGCAGAAGCTTTGAGATTTTGTAGCTGAAGAACCCAGTCCCAAATCTCTGAAGCCACCGTTACTGTTCCTCTTCCCCCTCTCTCCTTTCCTCAGAAAAACACTCTAGAAACATCCAGCTTTATCAGCTTTGCAGCCCAGTTCACCAAGGGGCTGAACAGCAGCTACACCAGCACGATGGAGAGGACATTAATGTGAACCAGAGGAATGGTGAAGATCACATAAGCCAGCACTTCTTCTGAAGGAACACGCATGGAACCAAGGCCTCCACACGTAAGATCTAATTCAAAGTACATACTCACCAAACTAAAGACATGTGACTCCATTATGGGGGAAAAAAAATATGAATTTTAGGTCCTGATGTTAAGACTTTACTTTGAGATTAACACTTCCTATTGAGTTTCAGGATTTCTTGCTTGGCTAGTATGAAGCTCTGGCTCACGGCTTCACTTATACTTGATAATTCAGCTCACTTTAAACATTTCTGAATTGTGTTTACTCTTTAATGGTTCCCAGGACACCTTGCCTGAGCAGGATCTATTTCCCTCTTGGTTTAAGGGCTCCTCCAAAGCCCACTGAAGCCTCAGGTTGTCTTTGGATTTTGGATCAAGCTGTTAGCCTATAATACTTTTGTAACAGAACCATTTCCCTTATAGAAAAGCCCCGGGGAACTTAATACTAATGAAATAAATGAAAAAGTATGAAAATTCCTTCTACAGAAGTTCCTCCAAAAAGCCTGTTGTAACTTAGTAGGTCATTCGTTCGTTCAAAAAAAAAAAAAAGAAAAAGAAAAAAAAAATCAAAAAACCCTCATTGTACCCTCTTTGTGCCTTGGTCTGGCTCGGCTCCTCAGCATGAGGACAGGAACTCCCTCCACATGCCAGYCTCAGCCTCTGCTCGAGCCCAGCGACACCCACATAGCAGCTCTACGTTGCACAGGTTTACATTTCCCAGTCCTSCCTAATTCCTGCTATTTTTTTGCAGGCAGCCAGGCTTGAGCTTGCACACGTAAGCCTCTGACTGTCTCAGACCCTACGTTCCCTGGGAAAAGTAACTGCTTCAATTACCCTGGACAACACAGGTCCGAGCAAATCCCTGCTCGGAAACATGCCTGGTTTTCCGAGGGTGCTGCGGGAAGTGTTAGCAGCCTTCCCAACGCTGCAGAAGACTTCCACACCACAAACACCATTTTATATCCTTTACAACCACACACATCTAACAGCAAACAATAAATCTATCTTACTAATTACACATTCAGCTTGTTATAACCATCGTAAAACAAGTACAGCTGGGAAAGCCATGAAATGATGTCAAATCATATTTCTACTTTCTCGAGAGAAGCAGGCTTATTTTCCAGTCTCCTGATGAAGCTGACTGTTCAAAGCCGTTTGTGGAAACAGCTGCCAAATAGGTCATCCACCTTTAATTAGGTAATGATACTGTCTTTTTTCCTACCCACTTAAAAGTATTTGACATTCCATAATTTAAAGTGACTTAAGTGTTTATTGTAAAAAAACTGCCTTAGGAAGAAAGTGAAGCACACGGTAGTAAATCCACGAGCCAGCATTTCTCCTCAGCAGCCACGTTCAGCCACAGAGAGATCTGCCTAAAGACCCCAAGTGCCAGCTTCCCAAAGCGGGTGGCTAACCGTATCCTTCCTAAAACCTCTTAAAAATGAGGGCCCCAGTGGCCCTTGTGGGAAGAAGCACCGCTATTGCTCCTGGCAGTCTGAGCTGACCAGCACGAAAGCTCTCTGAAAACCAGGTGTCTGAGGTTCTCATGAAATCATTGGTCTAACAAAAAAATATGTTACCTCACTGAGGCTAGAGTTACTGTGCCCTGGCTGCTGGATAATCTCTTAGAGGAGAAAGAACATGTAAGAACATCCTGSTGTCCCATCCAGCAGCCCTCAAACAATACCAGCTTTTGAAAAACAGAGGGCTACTTGCAGCATGAAGGGGAAATAAATTACATTTTCACATGTTAGGAGGAAATACCACCAGACATATTTACATGAATGCGTCTGAATAAAATTAGCAGCATCTGCTTGAAAAGCTGTCTTATTAGCTGCCTCCACAGTTCCCAATGCAATTTGGCTGGACAAAATTTGGCTGGACAAGCAGTAACGTTACCTTCCCCTCCCCTCCCCCCCCCCCCCCCCCCCAAAAAAAAAAAAAAGAGAGAGAGAGAGAGACAAATCAAATTTTACCTTCCCATATCTGGATGCGAAGGTTCCCGTGAGTAAGGAGTGAAAAATAATTATTGTCTCATCCAAGTCCCACACAAACACACGCTGCGATGAAAGATGGGGAGGGAGGAAAAAAAAAAGAAACATGGTCACATGTTAAGCATTTGCAGGAATGGGTTCAGTCAGGAAATACAGACTATTGGACTAGGGCTTTTTAAGGCATCAAACCCAGTGGGAGTCCCGAGCAGAGATGCCTCCTGCAAGCAGGCCAAGGAAAAGCAAAGAAGTCACGACGCCGGGTGAGCTTGCCACTCTGCCAGTCCCCACTACCGCCCAGCTGCCCAGCGCCACGGGGGAACGCCACGCATCCTGGGAAAGAGCCCGGGGGAGAATAAATTGCCGCACCAGGTTCCCTTTGCCAGACTGACCGCGGGAACGTAAGCTGGTGTCATACCTCAATCTCGTTGTCAGCAGTAGGGGAAGGATCGTTGCTTCTTTTCGAGCGGGCTCGTACCTTGCCGTCAGCCGCTCTGTGGTGCCTCTCTGCTTCGCTGTCTTTGCCCGGTGTTGTTGCATATTCCCCTATTGCAAAGACAGGAATGACGCTGTAGGCTTGAATTTTGCATTGTATCATTACAATTAAAGCAGGAAATCTCTCAGTGGAGAGTGACAGAAACAGAACAAAAACACTCCCAGAAAAACTTWCTCTATCTGTGCCAATAGACATCATTAGAGAAGCCGCTCACAGTGGCTTTTCATATTTTTTTTTTGTTTCATCTAATTTTTCATTTCAAAGGTTTGTATTACAATAATTTCAAAAGTGGCTAAGATTATATATAGTTAATTTTAAAATAGATATGCCACATAAAACTTCACTCATCATGTTTTTTCCTTTAAAAGAAGCATCTTTTTGAATTTTACTCTCATCCCTTCACCTTCCAAAGGGAGAAATTAGAAAGACAATAGAAAAGGAACCTCTTCAATTTTTGTAAAAAAATTTAAGTGTTTTATGAATGTTCATGATTAAAAAGATATTTTYAACCTCAACATCTATTTAAAAATACCTAATTAGCCAGTTTTAGCCCTAGTTAATCATTTCATAGAGGACAGTAGTCTAGAAATAACAAAAGAAACAAAGGTGAAGCTCCCCGTATAAAGTATCTATTTTGATTGGCTTGAGTTTCATAAACCTGTCCAGATTTCACTTACCTTACACCACAAATCCTTTTCAAACATGCTTTTCTTTTCGCCTTGCTAAGTTGTGGCCTCCCAAGCTTCCAACAGCCAAATACTTCTTCAGAAAAGCTTGGGTTGGGGCTAAGAGGCCTGTTTGAAATCACCTTTTCTCAAACAGGCTGAGATAATATCTCAAGAATAGAAAATCCTCCAAGTGCTTTCAGAGCAATCTGTGATCACTTCTTTTTAAAAACCAATATTAGTTTATTTTTCTTTCAGAGCAACCACAGATGTTCAGATTTGTTCCATAAGTCAGCAGCCCTGCAATGGGCGTACATTGTGCTCATCCACAAATTATGTGGTGTTTTACATAAATGTTACTGCATGCCAACAAAAACTTCAGTAGAGAAACGATATGTGAAGACTGCATGCGAATGGTACATAAGAGGATAATAATCCATCAGTAATTCCACAAACCATTTAAGCCTTGAGACTTTCAAGAGTTACACACTCAAATAGAGTCCAGAAATTTTGAAGGTATGGGTGCTTTTCTGTGGAACTCATACCAAACTTTCTATTTAGGCTATCTTAATTTATTTTTTTTTTAAGAAAAACTTTCTCTTCATGTACTTATTTATGAATGCACAGATTACCTGTAGCTGTTAGAAGTGAACATAAATCTCGATGGAGATGTGGGCTATAAAGTCAGCATAGGGTGACATGTGGCTGTTTCAGAGCATGCCCATTTGTTTTGAACTCTCCATTGCTACACATAGTACTTATCTGGTAAGTATAAGTAATTATAAGTTATAAGTAACTATTCTATCTTTCTGTACTACCTGTAAACAGCAGATATCAGACCACAAAAACAACCCAGTTTGCTCTTACAGAGCTTATATTTTCTAATCTCTTATCTAAACTTCGTGTAGTGCTGACTGAGCAGAACTGTTAGTATCAGTAGTAAGACTTAGCCAGGAAATTTGGTTCATCTGGGCAAATACTTACAAAAATCCAACAAATATAAAAACATTTACAGAAATCTATCAGCAAACATAAGAGGCACCTACCAGAGAGTGATTCTGTGCTCTGGCTGGTGATATTGTGGGATGAGTCCTGCAGCGAGTARGTGGACGTGGGGATGGCTGATGGGCTAATGCTGTTTGCCGACACGTAAGGAGAGTTGTAGGAAGAGCTGTAATACTGAGAGTATTGGCTCTGAGGAAAGCTTGGGTAGGACGTATATTCCTTTGGGGGGAAAAAGAAACATGTGCATTTTGCATATGACAGTTTTCATTGTATAAATAAATGCACCAGACACCGCATGCAGTAAGGCAGCATTATCTAAGCACGCAGCAAGTCAAGTCTGAGGAATGCTTTCGCTAAAGAACCATGTTTTAATCACTTTAGAAATTACATTTCGACTTCTCCCAAATACACTCCTACTTTATTAAGATCAGCTGAATCAACAAGAGGTCAAAAATCAGGAAAGTTCTGTTTTTTCTGTAGGATTTTATTTATCACCGCTGACGCATTTGGTATTACAGAGTTCAACAATTTTATATAGGAGCAAAGTAGGGCTGTATTTTGAAAAGGACAGCAATGGATCATGCCATCTCCACGACGACATTATACCTGAGAAACTAGAAAACCGGAATGAATAACTGGTGAGGGAAGGGGTGAAACAGGCTGCATTTTCCCACGATCTGCAACATTTTCTGATCAGCTGTTTGAATGGCTTACAAAAACAAAAAAATAAATGTAATAACTGTTTTGCAGAAAGGTTCATGCTTGAGATTTTCCAGCTAGCTCAGCAGCAACTAAATGCCTGAATGAGTGCCCTTGGCTAYACAAATCCAAACTAGTAACAAGAGGTGTGAGTGATCTTGGAGATCTGCAGTGCAGTAGAGGAATCATGTCAAAAAAGGGTGTTGCACTACCTTTTGTCTTGATTTTAAGGATCCTAAATACCATTCTCTCCAACTGTTCTTTTTTGTGAGAAGGACCTTGAATAGATCAGAAACTTCTCTCCAGACAAGTATATAAAGTTTAATTTCTTTCGTTCAGTTTTGTTTATGACTCCTGCTCTAGTCCACCTATTTGCTTTTACACACAGCAGTATTCATACTTCAGGGATTGTTTTTCAACAAAAGTGTCTTTTTTWWAAAAAAAAAWGTTAATTACTTTCTGGTATTAAATACATGCTAAGCAGAAAAATCCTTTCCTCCTTCACTGTTTACTTCTTAGCCTGTAACACTGCTATTTCTTTCTGGAGACGATGGGAAACCTTTTCAATAGTTGCGAGACAGTACGAGAAGGATGAACCTCTCAGCACACCACTGTGCAGGGACGTGGCAGAGACGACCAGCRGCACCGGCCGCCCTCCCTCCCTGAACACAACCAGCGGGGTTGTCAACACGAATGCTGAGCCGTACCTGATGCACAGCACCAAACCCTGCAGAATTTGCCAGGCTGTTGGCTCCTTGGTAAATCCCCGTTGTGCCTAAAAGAAAGAACATCACACCCATAAGCTACACCAGAAATCAAAGTAACTATATATATTTAAATAAAGAGTCTGCAACAGTAAGTGAAGTATTTGGACTCTAGAAGAAAGTAGTGTTTCATGTGACAAATACAGACCRTGAGGATTTGGGGCTATTACTGAGGTTTGCTTAAAATTATTCGAAGATAACTATTACGTACACTTAAAAAAAATAAAATACAGAGCTGGGAAACTGRGGGGGAAAAAAAGCTGGAAAACAAGGATTCAAACGGAATTTAAAATTTAGTACCTTCCCCTTTCCTGTAAATAGCAGAACAGGTCTTTTTTGTTCTTCTCATGTTGGAAAACCCCACAGATAACATATCCAAGTACACACAYGTACACTATCATGAACAGACATGTCCTGGGATCAATCCTGGTGGGCCAGGCACACGTGAATTTTAGAAAGTTGTTTGAAAATTTGTTCCCTAGTGATGCTAAGAATGATATTGCTGAGGTTTCTAGGCCAGCACGGAACGAAAGCATTGCTACGTCTTGCCATATGAGGAAGGGAAATGACTCAATTCCCCTTCAGTAAAACAGCCGATGTCCAGCCAGGCCCCTTCGCTGGGTGAAACATTACTACAGATACTGGGATTTTTTGGGTGAAGGAGAAAAAAAAATCTGGAACAGCTCTATACAGATAGCCCTCCTTTAACTCCCACCAGGGAAGTGGTGGAAGAGCTCAGAGCTTCTCATTGCTTGGATCCGTTGCCTCTGGTAAGTCTGGCCTTGACTCAGCTCCAGTCTCTGCTGTTTGCTGTTCCACATTTTCCTCTTCCCCCGGACAGCAACCTGCCTCTGAAACTGGCACGGCACAATGCTAAATTACTCAAAAAGTTTTCTTCCAAGGTTTGCACAGTGCTTGCTCTGAGGGCTTCCACTCACGAACAGGAAGGGAAAGCTGGGCTATGCYGGGAGCTGGAAGGCGGCAGGATCCAGAGGTGCTCTGCCCTGCTACTTCCACAGCTGAATACAGCAACGCAGGTACAATTCTGGGGCTGYGCGGCCACGGCAGGTTCTCGCATGGGCTCCACTTCCATACACTCGTGGACTGAACCCTACTCAGGCACGCAGGAGCCTTTTATTCCTCTCTGGTTTCTTACTGTGGGACTGCTTTTGAGCAGAGTTGCTCTAGCCAGATGCCTCTCTCCATGCCTTCATGTGGCATCCTTTCCCCCATGACCCATTTGCTCATTTTTATTTTAAGACACCAGATTAGCTTGGGAACAGGCAGCTGAACAAACTCTGCTCTGCCAAGTGTGGCCAGCAATAAACTGCACGCCCAGCAGGAATGAGGAGGACAACAAGGAGGACTCTGCCCTCCAGGCACAATCTGCTGCCACACATAGTCCTTCCAAAAGCAGAGACCGGGAAGGGAASAGAAGGGACACGAGAGAGGACAAGAATCCAAAGCCGAACCCCTCATAGGCCTGCTCAGTCCAAAACAGAGCTGAGCCACAGCAGGTGGGTGGCATGTCCTCCTCTTTCTACCCCAAAACACAGTCCTAGAAGGAGAGCTTGCACAGCAGGAGGGGGATGGACCCCTCCAGGCAGCACCCCTCTCACCTACGCTAGCTTCCCTTTTTCTGCACATTTTTTTCAAAAAGCAACTAAGATGCAGCAGGATGAAGATGTTTCTGTGGTAACTACGCATTTCTCACCATGATGAAGGGGGGGAGCACAGCCCACTGCTTACGGGCACAAACCACTTTGGCGGCACGTGCAGCAGCTCTTGTACACCCGCGCTCCACGCACTACAGGGGAGCTTCTGATCTTCCCAAACCGCTGTTTAGAAACAATCCATCATCCTTTATTAAAGCTGTCAAGAGGGGGATGAGTTACCTCGAGGGACTCGCGCTTTATGTGTAAACTGTGATGAGAACATATTTATTGCTGTGCTACCTGCACACAATACCGCAGCTTCCCCTTTTCCAAACAATTTGAGAGAATTATATAAAAAAARCCCTGCAATATCAGAACGATTTTGYAATGAATTTTGCACGAGCTGCATAATGCAGTTTACACTGCAGTTTTGTGGAATATTTTTGCAGAGATGCCCCAGYGTGAGAGTGTCCCAGGAGGGTCTCACTGCTGGCCTCTCCAGTGCGGTTCCCTCTGCCCAGACAACTATGGTGAGAAGACAAAACTCCTATTTTTTTCACCCATATATTTAAATTCTAGTGAAAYAGGTATTTCAGAAACCTTAAATTCAGAGCAGGCACAGGTACAGATTTTGGCAACACAGCTTTTTCAGATGTGTGCTAGCTGCCGTCWTTGTGTCCTGATCCAGTAGGAGTGTTTGGTCACGAAGAAAGGACTTGGCGGAGGTGATGGGGACTCACCTGCTGTCAGCAGCTTAAGCTGCTGACACAGCACTAAATATACATCTACCAAGGTACCTTTCCGGGGTGCTGAGAGGGATCTGACCCAGCAGTCAAACTCTGAGATACATTGCYGATGAGCCAAGCCTCTCTTGTCAAAATTGAGATCAAAAACAACCACCTTTCTCACCCCTACAGCACAGCATTCAGGAAGGCAACCCCTGCGGAGGAGCTCCAGAGCCACTGCTAAGCTCCGTATCTCCTGACACCTTGCTCTTGTTATGGCAGAGTAGACACAGATAAGGATGCTCTAGAAAACCAAGCAAAGCTACTAAAAACTCAGAATTTCTTCCCAGATGAATAAGGATGAAAAGTTAGGAGAAGAAATCACTCACCTGCAYAAAGCAGAAAGTTCTGAGAGACTCAGGTTCAGAAATTTTTATTTTAACTATGTTCAACATTAACCTCTTTCTTGGGGACTACAGCTGTCTCCTAGGGACTGTAGTACAGTCCCAGCTCCAATTTACAGGCTAGGTTTCTTGGAAAGCCCACTTTTCCAATGCTGCACAAGCAGTCCAAGTGGAAGGAAAACAAACAGGCACCATGGCAGCTGAAGACACAGAGGAAAAACCTCCCTCTTTACCCACAGAAGAACAGAACATGCTAGCTACAATTTGTCAGCTGCCCCTCAGAATTCAGCAGCCCAAAATGCATCAAAAATGGCCCTAAATGTTTCATTTTCTTTCAGTAATGTCATGAATTCCACTGCATGAAATTTCAGCTCTGTGTAAGCAAATTTTACACTCAAGAAATGCTGAAAAATTATCAAAAATCCTCTAATACTGCCATTATCAATTTATCCCTATTCCTCACAACTGCTTCCAACCATTTATCCAATCATTTCAAATGCTCTCCAAGGCAATAGCACTTACTGTAATAATTAGYGTGCCTTGAATGACACGTGAAAAGCAGTAGTCATACAAAACAGGGCAGTGCTAGGAAGCCTCTGGGTGAGCAATGCTCATGCCCTCTCCCACTTCTGTATGGATACTGCCCATTTCCATAGGGCTTTTGCTTTCACACACACTGGCATTTCTTCCTGGCCAGACTGCAGCGGCTTTTTAGGTTCACTCTACTGTAGATGGGTGAGCGAGGGATTTGTTTCCATCCATCTTGGTAGCGCAGTGTCAAGCGACTGCATTAACTCCTACTTGCAAATCAGAAACAACCCTAGGACCTCTCCCTTTGGATCTTCTCCATATGGAATATGGTTCACATCTGTGTTCAATCAAACCAGTTGCTAAATGTCACAATGCCCTCATTCACAGGTAGCTTAAGGAACATTTAGCTGGTAATAAAACAATCTGTATTCTAGAGAAAAATGGCTCTTCAGATGTACAGCACTGTAAACGTTCCTGTAAAGAATATATATATATATCACAAACACACTTGCATGCATAAAGGCCATGCATATGTTGTACATACTCTGTGCCACAGCTTTTCCCTGCTAAGTAAATGTAGCCCTTCTCTGAGTGTCTAAGGGCAACATTTAAAGAGGAAAATTTTGTGAGCTGATTGATGTTATATTCCTGTTCTTCACAACAGATGGATTTCGTTTGCTATTCTTCCCTTATCCCCCTTTTTAATTCAAGTATTTTGTAGCCTATGCCACAGTGAAGGACAGTTTCAGTGGTGTGGGAACTGGACTGTGCTGCTGCAAAACCTTTCATGCCAATTTCTCCTTCCTCTCAGTTTCTCCATTTCTCTTTCCATCACTGCTGTAACAAGTAGCATTTCCCCATCCCTCCTTCCGTTCAGACAAGTAAAGAAAATAAAAGAAAGTTCAGGGTTATTTTCAGTATCTTCAGGACTAAGCTTTGGCACTGTCAAAAGAAGGTTTTCTTTCAGAAGCAGCTTGTGACTCAGAGTGCATCAACAGAACAYCAGTGTCTCGAGGAGCTGTGGTTATGAAGATAGAATGGACGTGTAGTAGAGTTCAGCTCAGTCTTGTAGGAAGCTCTGAAAATTAGGTCTGCACCCTTCCTTACATTTCACAAATCAGAGGGGATCTGTCATCAGAAAGGTGTTCTGTCTCTYGTGCTGCTCAAAAAAAGAACAAACTGCTATACTGACACGAACAGATAGTTTGCACTTCCATTACAATATTTAATGAAATATGCAAAAATCAGAGTTGGAGGTATCCAGATCTCAACAGGGTTGTACAGCAGGGCACTTTCATAGCCACTTGGGTAGCTAGCAGCAACTGGGAGACCAAGAACACCCAGAAGATGGAAAGCTGGGCTGAGGCTAGGGAATTCAGTGGATAGCTACCACAGGCACTTCTGAATGTGCCTGAAATAAAACAGTACAGCTATGACCTAGGTTGTTCTCCTAACCTGTAGATGAATCATACAGTGGTTCCAGTGAGAGTTCTCTCAAAGGATTATTTGATCACTTAACACTAATAAAATAAATGCCTACAGGGTTCAGYTGAATTGCATGGTATTTTATAAGCCTGACTATAATGGCTTGTGTATTCTTACATTAGCAAGCTGTTCCTACAGGAAATAATGTTGACTATGAGTGATGCAAGGAAAGGCCCTGGTCTAACTCCCAGCAGAGCGTGCATTACTCTACACTATGAACAACATCTGGCTGAAGACTTGCATGGCCATTCAAAAGGCTCTTTGCAGTGCTTTAGCTCTCTGACAAGCTAATGTTTCCTGCAGTAAATATTGCCTTCTTCAAGCTGCTACTTTTTTAGCTAGAGGTTAAGCACTCATCAAAATTACCTCCCGCCAGCTATACTCCAGTGCCTTGTAAGGTTCCAAATCCTACAACATCTGCCTGCATTTATTGGGCAAGAAAACTCATAAAATGTTGCATGGTTGTCAGCTGTGGAGGTATTTCAAGACTATCTGACCTGTTAAAGGAGAAGAAAAACTCAACCCATATGTACATTGCACCATATTGCTCAACTGTTTGCCATTAGACTTAATGAACCCTTCTCCAAAAACAGTCTTGTATTTCTGTCTGGAAGGGCTCAGACAGGGAAGAGCACACTWTATTAACCCAGATAAAAAGGGTGGTTCTGCAGTGTTATAGCATTTGACATCAGCAGCATCTATTAATGCATATTGCTCCCAGAAGCATATGAAACCCTCCTGCAGACAATACTCCCTGATATGTTACCCATTTTAAATATGTCCATTGGTCTCCCACTGCAATCCCATTCAGTCCTGCTAGCCTGACCAGGTGTTTGTGGGTATTCTGAATGGTGATAGAAAACACATTTCACAGCACAATTTTTCTGAGCCAAAGCTCTTCCCACTGCTGCCTGCTTCTGGGAGCACTCAACCCACAGAGCCTCAAAGAGCTTTAACAAGTGATGACCGGAGCAGTTGGAAGGGCCTGGCTTTTACCATTCTTTTGAACCCGGTCACCTGTACAGCTCAATGCAGCTCAACAATGGTGTTGAAAGCACTGGGATAGTTTATATTTACTCTCAGGATTTGAGCCCTGGGAAAACATTTCTGTTTCTTTTCTGAGAAAGTTTCCTTTTAACTACTCCYGTCAAAGGATGCTGCAGCTATAGATGGAAACCACACTGGATTGCCTTTAAAAACAAATTGCAAGGAAATATTTTGTGTTGAAGAGTGAACGTTACAAGAAAAACATAGTTTCTGTATAGTGCCTCGTTCACAAAACCATCAGCAAACCTGACTTTATATAAGAGGCTCCATGGAGGCATAAGACTCCTCCAGATGCTGTTTYACCCAGACACAATCACCCATCAAACCTACTGACAGGTAACAGGACACAGTGAATGCAAGTTGGATTTGCCACCTTCTGCACTGTCTCATGCTTAGCGATCAAAAGATTCCATTTCCCAGGTCAGCATGAAAACCTAACTAGTCCTATAACTTCTGCTATCGTGCACTTTGGGGGTTGGAAACCTGGTCTGTGCCTACCCACATATTTAGCAATTCCCTTGCCCTTGAGGAGCAAGGGGGATCTCTAAATACAAAGGCAGGGGATAATAGGTGAGCAAGCTGGGCACTATGCCTCCACTCTTTGACCCATTGCTGCAGAGCAAGTTACATCTCTGCTGAACACTTTCCGGACCCAGCCCATTGCCCCAAGTCTTTTCTTGCCCCTGCATGCGTTGCTTCACTGCTGCAGTGCCTCCAGGGAAAAAAGGGGTAGCCAATAGTGGGTGCTCAGAGAAAGGTATAAGAACAGGACAAAAGAGCTTTCTCCTGGTTCTCCTTCTCAGCTCCCATTAGTCTGCCACTTAGAGACTTCCTAAGCCAAGTTTACATCCTCATCTTTGTCTTTAATAAGGCTCAGTGGTCTCTTCAGATAGTGCAGGTATTCTTGCAGTTCTAACTATCATAGTGTTTGCAGAAGTTTCAGTGTTTAAACCCTGCCAATATAAATAGAAACTGCCTACCAACTATACACAAAAAGCCATGCAAGTGTTACCTGATGCTAGCACATCAGCTAAGAAACTCCTGATTTGTACAGCCTGTGCTAACTGAAAGAGGGTCAGACCTTACTCGTATACAAACATTATCACAACCTTTGATTGTATGACTGTGTTCTATCTTTTTCCACCAGATTTCTCATGCAGTGCCTGGAAATAAGATACAAAAACCTTAAGTTCAAAGACTGCACTGCACCAAGAATCTAACATTTCCTAACTTTCAAGTGCTTGACTATGCAGGGTATGTTTCTCGATGTGCGTTTTCATATGTAATTTTATACTAGTTCTTCTAGAAATCTTCTAGACATTTTCAAGAAAGCATTATTAGATGTGATTCCAGAAAAACAAAACTTTCCATGTAATTTAATTTCACATTTAGAAATTAAGCCAGTTCTCAGAATTCATTAATACACACTGCTGCTCCCTCCACTACAGAGCTTTTTAAGCTGAAATGTGAACTGCAAATACAAACTGACACAAGCACGTGCCCATCTCTTCGCTACTAAACTTCCTCTAACRCATGAAAAATGTTCTTTTTTCTCATCTACTTATTAGCTATATAGCCCTACTGCTCACTTGAGAGGTTGAACTATGACATAAGATCGCACAGCAAAGATGTATTGTTTCCTGTGAAATACAGGCATCCATTTAGTGTATAGCAGAAATCTCAACACAAAACTCAGCATAGCTTCATGGGAAGCAATTTAAGCGTAAAGTTTGACTTTTATACCATTCATAATTTTTCCTCATCTCTTTAAAGGTACAGGTGCATATAAATGTGTTAATATGCACACAGGAGAACACAGGTCTAGGAATGAGGCAATCTTTCCAGGCCAAACTAGAATCTTTGTTCTTCTTTTGGACGTTTATTTGCACTTAAGCTCAAAATAATTAAAATATCACAAATCGGTAAGGTTGGAAGGAACCTCTGGAGATCATCTAGTCCAACCCCCCTGCTCAAGCAGTCACCCAGAGCATGTTAGACAGGGGAGACCTTAATTATCACCTCCTCTGTCTGTCTTAATCACTATGAATAGAATTACTATTCTGTGTCTTGCTCAGGACCACAACCATCTAGGCTATACCAAAACTAAGATCTCTTTCTGCCTTATATATGCTCTGTCCAATTCATCCAGGCACCTAACCTCTCATCCAAGATCCCGTTATCCCATGTCTTGAGCATTCTAGCAGATCTCCAGAAATGCAAACATGATCTGCTGCTGGATGTCTCAACTGCTGCTCACAAGATGGTCAAAGAAGCAGGCTAAGGAAACAATGTCACTTCTTCATCTCTCTTCTGGCTCCCACTTCCTCATCACAGCACATATAAACCATATTTCTGTTATCCAATTCCTTCATAATTCTCCCCTTATTGATTCTTTCTCATTCATGGCTGTCATGCCTGCTTCCATTTCTCAGATGGTAGACATTCAAACAAAACTTTCAAGCTGCCTCCCATGCTGTTCTTCACACGGAGAGAAGCATTCCTCCTAAATATTTGCAAAGCTAATGCTTCAAAATTCTCCTCTTCTGTGATTCCTCCTGTGGTAGGAGGCCAGGATGCCCAAAGTGCTGCTTTTAATGCAGATTAATGTTATTCTTCTTCCTTTATACTTTTTCTGTCTCTTTATGTGTCGTCATCCACGAGCAAGTCAGCTCTTCACAGGCGATGGGTGCAGGTAGAACTCTCCTCAGCACGTCGCTGACAAAAAAACTCCTCTTGAGCACCTCAGTAGAGACGAGAGATGAGGTATCTCCTAAGTGAATACTGTCTCAAAACAGATTCCTGGTTTTCCCTGTACCATTACCATCTCCATAGTTAACGTGATTTTGGTTTTACTTCTGAGTTTCCAGGTGTACTGTTTGGCTATGAGAACCTGTGTCCTCATACAGCTTTAAGCCTTACCAAACCATGATGTTCCACATAGACCACTGACTGGTCAAACCTCAGTCCAGCCTGATAGTAYAGATGTGCAAAACATTTGTTGGCACATTTCTCTCTTGCAAACAGGCATTTGCTCCCCTAGCTCTACAAACGTCCACTCGGTGTCTATTCCTTCCCATGGCATATCCCCTCCCGTGTCCATCTTGGTTTAGTAAGAATCTAAAAATATATTTTAATGCCAATTACAACAAGACTTCTGAAAGGATGCATCAAAAAAGTCTGCACAAGCAGCAAACAGGACAACTTAGCACAGGGCTTTCTCCTTGAGTAGCAGTAGCACAGATCCTTGCAGCTTACAGTGCATCACTGTCAACACCTTTGCCTCTTCCCAGGAGTTCCCTCTCCTGTAAGATGGCTAGCTTTAAAACAAAGTAAATGTAGCATGGTCAGCCCCTGGTGTTTAGAAATCTTTGAAAGGGCAACTGTGCTGTTATTCTGGGGGAATTTGTATTTACACTGTAAAAAGTGAGGTCTGACCCCTCTGAAGAGAGGCCTCTCCCCGCTGAACTCACCATGGAGCRGAGCAGAGCACAGCCACGGTTTTAGGCTACAACTAATGCAAACCAGCTGTGAAGCACAAGCTTTGAAAGAGGCTACTCAGTCTCTACCAAGATTTTAATTTTACCAATCAGAAGTATTTGAATGAGTTTGCTGAGAACATTCTTTCTCTCTCTCTGTTTTCTGAGACTTCAGATGGATTGACTATCTGTAGGCCAAAGCATAATCCACATTTCACAAGTGTAAATTGAAATTTCCCCATCTTGCACATTTCATCACTAAGTTCTTAAAGAATCAAGCTTAAAATTAAACATGCCACTTCCTTCGCAAAATTCATGCATGCGGAGTTAGTCACTTGTGCCAAATGGATATTTATGGATTCGTATTATATATGTAGCACACAAATTGGCACACAACTACAAGAAATTCAGGCATCTATTTGGAAAAAAATATCTACACTATCCAGATATTAACAAGAGCTAAAATATTTCCAGCATAAGAAAACATTTTGATTAACTAAATATTCAACATTATTTTTTTTCTCAAGCAATAACAATTCATTGGCAATTCATCCTACAAACATAAGCAACATACGTAATTAGTCCACTTCAAATCAGCACTGCACAAAAGAAATGCTGCTTTTCACTCATTCATTATTTGACAGATGATCAAAATGCASTCTACAAAGAAAACAAATGCTCAGCAGTAGCAACAAATTTCAGTGCATAGGTCCTTGGCCCCAAATTTATGTCTGCACTGAACTCAATACTGCCTTGTAGTTCCTTGGCAATGCGAAATATCCCTGTTACGTAACTAAATTTTCCTTTGTAATGTAAAAAGTATTTTGTGGGTAGATGGATTTGGATATTGAAAAAAAATATGGTGGTCAAATGTTTTTCTGCCCAAAGACAGTATCTGCATCGGTCTTTGGCTACAGTTTTAACTGTTGTGCAATTTCATAGCTTCATACCAGCTGTCATTTTAGCAATAACAACCAAAGAGCAGGGCATTGTCTAGAAATTAATGACAAGCTGAGAAGAGATGGCCTGATGTGCAATAAGGGGATAACGCATGCTCAGGCAACCACAGGAAACGCTCTAAACGTTGGCTGCGAGTACTCTCTGCAAAGCTGATGGTTTTTTACATTAGCTAATATGCTGGTAGAGTTTTCTCATAGCATTTTAACATAGCTGATTAAATGATTTTCTTAAGCATTTGATAACCATCTTGCCCCTTTATATAGCCAGATTCTGTTCTGTTATAATAATGTGAAGCCTCTTCTTTGAAATACTCTTTCCGAGTTGACAAAGTGCTAACATTCATGAGACGTTATGGTCTCAGTCTTAGTCTTCTCTTTGTAATAAAACCAAGGTACAGAAAGATCAAAACATCAGGGAATGACAAGCGGACAGATGAGAGATGTGGCCAGTTACTAGCAAGACTGGATGGAAATGCTGCTTGAAGTTCCTGCTGCCTACATGACACCAAAACAACAGCTTACAGCCTGAAGAGCTTCCTCTACTAATCAGGGTTACATACACCTGCAAAAGTTCTGTAAAACTAGATATGACCATACCTAATATGCACAAGGTGCCATAACCAAATGGCTGGAGAAGGAATGGATAAAAAATGTCTTTGAGGGCAGCAATAAAAACAATGGCCCTCAGGTTTWCCAAAAAAAGTATTTTAGCTGAAACATTCATTTCACATCCTGATTGGCTTAGAGCTTGGTAAAAATAGATGAAAATTAAGAGTTACCACAAGTTGCAGGAGTATGTGGTTTCATTAGACTTTTTGATCAAGTCTACTTGGCATAGTACCACAGACAAGAAGCTACACAAGGGAGATTTGTTTGGAAAATATTAGGATTTTTCCTTTGAGGCATGAAAATATTCAGGTAAGATTATTTTTGACAGGTTAGGGGTATAAACTGGCAATCACAATCATTACTTCCATCTACAGTACCTTTGTGATACAGTTCCACATCATTTTTGAGAGCTATAAACTTGCCAATCTCATCTTTTATGTTTATATATGTGAGATCTGTGTTAGATATTTGGCTTCTAAACCCTTCCACATTTAATTTATTTTCATGCTAGGGAAGCATGAAAATAGATTTCCCCTTCTGGCTGTCTGCAAAATAGTTTTTTTTTTTTTTTTTTTTTTTTTTTTTTTTTTTTTTTTGTTTACCACTCAGTGACCAAAAGCATATCCTACTCTCATTACTGCTATTCAGTGGATTCAGTTCCTGCTCAAGAACCAGAATACAATTGATAATTGGAGTTAAAGATGAAAAGCTGAACACGACCCGATTACACCTGCACCATCTGTTTTTGTAATGGAAACGAACAGACATAAAGGAAAGCAGACTCTGGCTTGAAAAGTGTCGTATTACCAAAACCAGCCACCAAGGAGAGGCCTCAACCTGACATGCACATCCTGGCCAGAGTTTCTGCTAGTACCAAAGAAACAGGAGAGCAAAGCCACCAGCACCAACCACCTCTGCACTTACGAAAGAATATTTGTTCCAGAGTCTCAGGAGACCAAGTATTTGTCATCAGAGGTCATTTATTCCTCTGACTGGCATAACACACCTGCGATACGTGCCTATTCACTGGCTGCACCATGTAATTCTTGAATTAGGGGGAGAGAGAGGATTTGAGGCTCCACAGAATCTGCTAGAGATTCATGAGCTAACCAAATACTCCTTCCTGCAGATGACTTCATTAGATAGCTCTCAGGAGCTGCTGCTAAATGCAGGCAAACAGCAGTCAAAATTATTCYGCTTATATACTTCAGCTATTACTGCCTTACAATACCTGCAGAAGTTAGCTTGAGAAAATAATTTTTCCTCCTACATTAAAGGACAAAACTGAGTAGCACACCCTCCTGGAGATACCTTGCCTTTCTGAGCCACCACACCTCTCTCTGTTCTCAAGATCTTTTCTCTCCTTTGACATGATGTAATAAGCATTTAGTCCTCGAAGCAGGGTAAAGACTTGGACTTTTAAAGTCTCYCTGAAATTTGATTTTATAAAAAACACATAAATAAAACCTTGTACTTCAACTGCTTTAGCCCATCGTCCAGAGTCATTTCCTGGGGTCAACAACAGGGTGACCAGCAGGACAGTGGTGAACGTGGCAAGGGTCTGCACAGTGCTGGTGTGAGGTGGTGTAGAGAGGCTGCTGTTGGCTCGCGGGCCCACAGTGGGGAGCGGGCACCTCCCTGCTGCAGGTGCTGCAGCGTGGGAAAGCATGAGCACACATTCCTCGGTAGCAATCAACACAGGAAGGCTCTTGCCTTCTCCTTCAGACTGTTCAGCAGTGCTCAGCAAGGTAAACAAACCTTACGGTCAGGACGCTTCAGCCTCTCCTGCTCTTGAGCAAGTAGGAGAAGGGTGGAAATGTTTGTTTACAACAGGAAGACACATTTATTCTTGCTCCGTTTGCCTTGGCGTAAGCACCTGCCACTTGCAGAAACTGTTTTCCTTTGTTTTTCTTTTGCATTAAGGGCTTAGCAAGCTGGCTGAAATAATCTGCCTGACAAAAATTTGAACCAAATGAAGTGATTTCATCTAATACCATAGCACCGCCCTAGGGAACATTATCTGGAAGCACTTGGAGCACATTCACGCTCATCCGCGTGTGCATGAAGTTCCTCCTGGGCTACTTTACAACAGGCACTGTTACGTCAGTAATTTCTGCAAGTGTAACATTTTCAAGTGCTGATGCACAGAATTTGCTTGTCTAAACCTCTTGTTTGAACAAAGGGGCCATCTTAAAAACTTCAGTCCCAAGTGAATCAAGAGTTTGCCTCCTCAACCAGCTCAGACTTTCAAGCTAACACAAAGCATGTGTGGAGCCCGAGTTCTGGGGAAACAAAAACCAACAGAAACCTAGACAGGAATATACCATGCTTAGAAGGCAGCAACAGAAAATGCCTGTATGTTGTCAGTAGCGATGTTACAGCCATCAGTATCTAATCATCCAGTAGCTAGCCAGGAAATAGCACAGCTGTTGTTGCTCCAAGAGCCTGTAGACAAAGCACTGCAGACCTTAGATGAAGCAGCAAGCAACCCATGACACTCCAGCATCTAGAACTGCTGGTGATTGCAAGTGACAGTTTTCCCAAAGAGGATTTCTACTGCTGAGTGTAACATGGTCTCAGGACAAGATRGAGATGCTCAAGGAGTAAAATAGAAACCAAAAATTGGACTCCTCTTATAGGAAGGATGGAAGAAGCTTGCAGGAGTCAAGGTGAAGAAAAACAGAGGCCCCACACTTTGACTTTGTGGCACATCCAACCCAGCTGCTTCCAACATGTCCCATTAGGGATCCAAGCCACAAAAATCACCTTAGGGTAAGAGACATGAGCTGTGACAACACTAGCACACCAATATCAGCAGAAGGTCACCTCACATTCCCCAGCTTTCTAAAATCACTTCCCAGAATAAAACGGTTTTCACTTTGTTTTTCAGTCATATAACTGTTTAGGATTTTGCTTGCTTTCAGAGTTCAAAATCAAGGCAGGTATGTCCATCCACCTTTCACATCCAGGGCTGTGGAGGCAGAGAATTTTCTTTCTTTCTTTACCTGTGGGATAGCTGATGATGATGCAAAAGGGCACTTAACCTACAGGCTTTAAAAAAGACCCTCAACAATACCAACAAACAAAGCCAGACACCTGATCTCTTCTTCCCCCCCCCCCCCCGTGGCTTCTACGTGACCTTGGGATAGACATGTAATTCCTCTGTGGTTTTCCAACCCATCAAGGACTGCTGAGGGAAGGACAACGCCAAGGCAGAGCACTACCAGCAGCAGCACTTGCCTCCCAGCTACAGCTTGGAAGGGTTTTCCTCCAGTGCACCAGCCTCTGTCAGAGCTCATGTGCACATGGCACCAACCGCTTTTACTGCTGTCTGGAGAGCTGCTGTGACCAAATTGGAGATGGTTTTAAATGAGCATGTCTGGACACAGACAACCACAGCTGAATAGAGGCTGTGCTGTAGCAGCTTCCTCACTCTGCCCATGCACCAGGACCTACACAGGCCTGTTCTAAACTCCCTGGGGTATACTTGCTTGTACTGCAGTCACATCTTGGCCGTAATGAAGGGGGATCCTCTAAGATACAGAAAAAATATTCACGTGCTGGTYTCCTGGAATTGGTCTTTCAATGTCCAGCTCAGTTTATGCACTTACAGATATTCACTTCCAAACGCAATGTTCGTTTTTCTTTTTTTTTTAAACTGTTCACTAGTCAAGTCCAATCTAAATATTGAGGTAGAATCAGGACACGAGGCCTCTAGGTGAGGAACAAACTTGCCCTCCCCTGGACTGCAGGTGGAGGGACAGAGATAAAGTGACATTTCAGGATTTCTCAAAACAAGCTCATTATCCTTCTCAGGTCTAAAATGATAAAGGTACGGTTTTGATTGATAAAACATTGATTATGCTATGCTTCTTCTCATATATTGTCATTATATTAGAATTGATCATAACTCCTCGCAGGATTTTCTGGACAGGTGTTTTTAAGTTTAGATTGCATAGATTATATCCAAGTTTTAGTTCTCCCTTTTTTCGTTTCTCCAAGGAAGACAGTTCCTCCAGTTCAGGCTTAATGACCCATCAAATCCCAGAAAAAAACTGTTGGTATAATTCAAAGGAACTGTGAATTTCACCAGAGGAAAGAGCAAATGTAATAGCAGCCAAGATAGTGAAGATCTCCTGTAGGCAGTATTTGAGCACCAAAATGCTCAAATAAATCAAATTCCTGTATGCTGGAAATAAGCTAAAATGAATGAAATTCCACAATTTCATTTATTTCATTCATGTCAATGAAGATTTAAATCCTTTTATGATTTTCATGAAGTTGACAACTCAGCATTGAGTTTCAGGAGATCTGATGTTTCATATGGCTTCTAGAATTAAACGATCAGAAAAGAGTTTCAAGAGTTTTATTTTTAGGGGAGAAAAAAAATGTATTTTGACCTTCATGGTTGTACAACAAAACATGAAAATGCATTGTAAAACTCAAAGCACAAGGCACTGTCCTTGAAGCCTCGAGGGAGCTCAATTCATTATTTTATAATCAATTATTACTTTGACAGTGGTAAAACGGTTATTTCTAAGCTTACTAAAGCTCAGCTCCAGAATCCTTTTTTTTTTGCCGGGGGGGGGGGGGAGAGAGGGGGCAGAACAGCTGCTTCAGCTCTGCTGTTCTGAACCTCATCTCAGTAACCTTTAATTACTTAATGGTGTATTTTGAGGGTTAAAACAGGCTGATATATCTTGGCAGTTACTACTTATGTGTCAATAGTTAAAAAAAACAAATTTTTTTTGTATGATAATATTAGCTTGCTTTTAAACTTCAGTGGAGACAATATGCAACAGTTCTACCACGAAACACTTTGTTTAGTACAGCTCAGGGCAGAAGCATAACACTGGCATTGCTGTTTGCACGAAGTGAAAAAGCACTTCTGCTTTGTTTCCACTACGAATCTAGGATTTCATACTCTCGTGACAACAATCCCTGGTAGACAGTAACAAAATTAATTTAAAAAATTGTTCCTGCAGAGAGGCGAAAGTTGTATTGGTCATACGGGAAGCTTTTCCAGGGCACACTGCTACTGAATCCAGTACCTCAACCAACAATTAATTTCTTGATGAGCAGCCCCAAGAATTCCCTACCTGTACCTCCCTCTTTTTATTGTAACTGCAAGAGAAAAAGAACTAGTCTAACACAGTGCAGGAGCCTGGCTTCTCACAGTCCATCTGGCAGAGAATCAGGCTGTACTCACCATGCATCTGGTAGGTGTATGGGGCTTGTCCGGCTGTTGGTGTACTGAAGCTGGACCCGTAGCTAAGGAACCCGCTCTGTCCTGGAGAATGGCTCAGGCTGTCTTCTGTTTTGATGCCTTCGGAGCATACAGCAGGAACCAAGAGCAGAATGCAAGGGTTTGACACACAAAGATGTAACAGGACAAGTTTAGAAATTCACAATATTTCAGCTAGATTTTAGCCTAATAGATTACTCTTTCTTTACAATTTCTAAAATTTCTTAAAAATACATCGGTATTACACAAAACTCAAATAATACAGACCCAAATACACTAATCACAAATTATTCAAGTCAGCTACATCTTGTATCCACAGCTGAATGACTAACTTTTGCTAACATGGGGAAACAACCACAAATAATACTGTTTTCAGAAAGAATATCTGGACAAATAATTTCGTTTTAGAATTAAACCCATTGACTCACATTTTTCTGAACAGTTTTCAGATGCGAGCAATGATTAACAATACAACAGGAACTGCAATGAACTAACCTCAATACTTCTATTGATACCAGAGCTATCATTTTAGTTAAATTTTATTTTCAGCTTTCAGAACAAAATATTTATGGGCAAGTCATGGAGGAGTGTTATCATCCATTCAGTTAGATGTAACATGTAGTTCAGGAACAATAGATAAACCCTGAGGTCACAGAATCTTTTCATTATAAAAATTAGGCAATTAAAGCTCCCAACAAATTATAGAGGGAGAGCTGAATTAAACATTGCAAGATGAAACCTTTGCTGGTAGGGAAAAGGAGTTGATATTTTATCTTGAGACACTGCTGAGATCCTACAGCTGTATTTTTAAAACAAACAGCTGAAAGGTGCGTCTTATTATGTACCCTTTGGGTGTGATTCTCCACTGCTTTGCATGCGTATTTGCACAAAACAAGACATGGCCATGGCCCACACCCCCTACGCCGGGGCTGAGCAAAGACCTTGTCGATGCTCTGCTGCTGGATTTATGCGCTTCCCAGGCTGTTGCTATCTTTTAGCATTTTTAGGCAAACTTTTCAAAAAACAAGGCAAATTCATGTGCCTGTCACCAATCATGCTGTTTTCCAGCTGAATGGATCTTAAAAGCAACAAGTCTGCATTTTCTCAGGTTGGGAATAATTTTCTCTCTACTAAAATTGCTTATTTTGGCTTCATGTGGGATTAGCTACAATGCAGTTTAAGTCCAGGTTAGCACTGAGATGCACTGAGAGAGGCAGGAGTTTCACTTGGGCAGTGAGCAACCACGTGCYCCTGCACAGATCAGGCTCCTGCACGGCTGCGGGAGTCCAGCTGCCCAGGGAATTGCAAGTGCACGCAGAGAAGCCGCTTCCCATAACATCCCCTGCTTTTCATTCACATCAACACACCGCCTGCAAACACTCAACCTACCCTAGCTACAATTAATCTCCAGTAACCAGGCTTTTTTGGAAGCCTAAAAATTGTTGTCAGACAGTGAAATAACTTAGCACCAAATTAATTTCCACACAAGGTTCTGTTTTGTCTAGAAATTGGCCCAGTTTTATTTTTATGCCGAAAAACAATACTGCTTCATTGTTCTTGGGTGTCAGCCAGGTGGAGTCTTTCATATGGGCTGTGTGTCTTAGTGAGGGTATATGGGCTGGGGAGGGGAAATGCTGCTCAAGGATGCTAAGAGGTCATCTGCAGGATTTATAAGCAGCATATGGGTCTGACACATGTATGCCCTAAAGACTCCCAGCAGCAGCAAATGGCTGTACTTTCACCTGCTCTAGCAGGACAACTGCTTCAAGTTTGCCTTGGAAAGCAGCCAGCTGCCACAAACACACCAGTAGCTCCAGAAGAGGGACTCGGCTCACCACTCCGCAGCCCTGTCAGAGCACTTGGCCTCTGCCAAGCCTGTTTCCCTGGCCCGGAGGTGGCAGCAGGGAATTGCCCTTCGGTAATGACCTGTTGATGGCTCCGGAAAAGCTTCTTGCTGGGAAGYGAAACTGTATTTGCAGAGCAAACAAATGTGTTTTGGAGTTTGAGAGCAACCAGGAACAGAGCCACCAAGCCATGTTAATGCTGCAAGGCTCAGCAGGCATGGGATCAGCTGTGGGCGAGGAGCCCAAAGCTTTCTGCTGAGGAGTTGCAGCTTGGCAAGAGGAGCTTTGGTCTTCAAGAGTAGGAAGAGCTTCCTRGTTCTCAGTGTTTCCACACAACTTGAGGACACTCTGAAGACTTAGCATTAAGACTTAAGAGTAAGTCTTAGCATCTGACAAGCAYTTCAGATGTCAGAGCCCACTCCATCAGTCCCACTGCCTAAATCYCCCAGCTGTCCCCGCACCAGCAGTCTCCCCATGGCTGCTGGTAAGGTCATGCATGAAACTGGGCAATGAAGCTGACTGGTGTTAAAAATGCTTACTACACCTAYAATCAACTATCTAAATATGGGTCATCTTCTAAAATCAAGGTACTTTGCATCATCTCACTCATGCCYTACTCTGTTCTGAAGCTTGTTTTTTCTGGAATACTACACAGTAAGTTTAAGGTAGCTTATATCATTGAAACTTAAAGAGGAATCAATGAAGGCAAAGTAAGGCAAAGTGTAGTATATCTAAATGTTGTATTTATTGTAGGAGAYTATTTGGGAATGAGTCACAGAAACCCTCACTAGTGACTGCTCTTCAATGGCATGTCTTTCTGAACCTGAGTTTCTCATGCTGTCTCCTATCCTACTACTGACTGCCTCCAAMTTTAGTTGGCAAAATCATAGCTCAAGACAACAGACTGATGGATAGTTTAAAGAAATCYTAACTTCTGTGTTTTTTAAACAAATTCATATTTCCTTTAAGCCTAAGAAGAATCATTGCTAAGAYAGCAATAACCTTTCATTTTAAAGTATAAAGCTTTAAATGTATTCTTGGAGGAAGAGGAAGAAGATGTGCTCAAGGATAACACAATGTCAGACTACTCACTGTAGGARGGTATCCCATATGGCTGCCCTGGAGGAGGGTAGGCCGTGTAAGCAGCAGCTTGCTGGAGTCCCGCACTGTACTGAGTCTGTCCATACGTTGCCATTGCTGGGAAGGGTGGGACTGTCACTATATGGGGATAATGTCTATTCAGAACAAGAAAACAGAAGGTCTAAGGCAATAGTCACCATACATGGTCTTTAGAGCACAGGTATGACAATTCTAGTGATATTTTCATAAAACAATACACAAAGTGTGATAGGGAACATTTGGGGAACTCAGTTTACTTGACAAGGGCAAATGTTTATTTCAGTATATGGCTCCTGATATGATCTATTAAGATTAAATTACCTAAATGCATAGGGATTTAAGAAGTGTGCAAAATGTGCAAAGCATTTAAAAATCAGCCTAATTTGGCCTCTTCATTTTGTGTTTGTCAAATCAACGTCACAGGAAGTCTCCGACGCTTTAACATACTCCACTATGTATGTTATGAGGTCGCTCATAAACAAACCTACATTCAAAGTGGTTTGCGTTCCCAGCGGTCTGAGCGTACAGAGCATGGTACCTCCAACCTTCTCTCCCTCCATAGCTAACAAGATTAAGAAACAGTTACTTCCCTGGGCCCAGGACATGAAGGGGAACAGGTGGATGGGCTTAAGGCACATGATTTCTAAGGAAATTTCTAAGGGACATCARTCCCTACAAAATGGATGTTCAGCAGAACAAGGTTTTTAAATTACAGAACTTGGCAGGAGCACTCACTTTGTGGAGTACAGGTGGAGAGGACACTGTGGTGCTGCTTTGCTGTTGCCTGGAAAGCAAAATTGAAGGGTCTTAGACTTCCATCGTATTCTGTTCTACAACCAAGCTGATACCACCATTTTGACAACTGCTGGTTTGCAAGATTTATACAGTAATTAGGAGAYATTGTTTTTCAGTGATTCTCCAAACAGCTGAAGTAGACTCTAAAGCTATTTTCCACTTAACAATGAATAAATATAGCTTAATTTAACTGAGGGTGCTATTGATTGAGCAAGCTACCCCATTCTTCTTGTGGGACTGGTATCAATCATGAAGCTAGGCTTTGGTGGGATGACTCATACACTAAGGGCTATAAAAGCAAGTACTATGATTACTGAAGTGACCTAAAAGCACTGCACTTTTTGCCCCTTTCCTTTTTTTTTCATACTGTCCTAAGCTGTGACTGAATTTAGTTAAATGTTTATTAAAAATATATCAAAAGAAATATAAAAAAAATACAATGCTGTARCTCTCCTTACACTTGAATTTTTAGAGTTAGTTATAATATACCTTATTAACCTGGCAGTATCAAAATACTAAACCAGTAGAAAATATATCACACAAACAAGTTAACATGCAAGATGCCTTCCAATGTACCATACARTTGTGCCCTAAAACAGTAATGGAGAAAAATAYACCACCATCTTTATTTAGAAATGAATTTAGGTTTAATWTAATTAAAATTWAAAAAAAATCTAAATTAAACCTGCAAGTTGCCTGAAGCAAGTTGTACTGAAAAACATAACATAGTGCCCAAATGCCATCATGAGTAGTATACAGGTTGTCTCCATATTGACATCCAAATTTTGTTTCTCAGGTCCYGGTTAGAGCCTTTAGATAACAGCATAAATACCAAAACACACACAGAAACATCAMTAACATCTGCAGGCTGTAATAATTAGCACATCAGATTAATTGCATGCTGTTTCTCCATGCAGGGAGAACATCGGTACCAGGCYATCCACTGGTGGCACCACCCTGCACCTCAGTTGGTGGCACCCATCATTTGATTTGTTACAGGGAACACAAAACACCACCCACTCTCGGGCAGAGGAGATGATACCTCAACTGCAGGCGCAGAGCTGGGGGGAGAGGGAGGCTCTGTGGTGCCTCCCCAAGCCGGCAGGTCCCCCCAACAGGCAGGAGCATCTGCAGGGCTCCTCCCGGCATGCAACCCCAGCACCTCAGAAGGATTACCCTCCATCGGAAGTCATCTAAAACAGCACTTCTTTCTTCATTCAGCAGTTCATAAATTGGTGAWTTAAACATTTGAAGCATGTTTTATTTAATGAGATATGCAAATACCTATACAATCTAAATACATAGAAATAGTCCTATGGGTTTGAGTAACTTGGTATGCCAGAAACCTGGAGAAAATTTCCAAAACGTTCCAGCATGCTCACATAAGGAAAGGTTCATTCTTCCCGGTCTACCTTTCTTCAAAAATTACTCCTTCCTCCACAACCTTTTCTTGCAATAGTTTATGGGGCTTTATCATTTTATGTCAAAAAATGGAGGTGCCAAACTATTTTTTAAAACAGGCATTTAATCTGATATGACTTTTTAAATAAATTTCATTTAARATGCGTTATCTTTGCTTGTTCTTTGAAAAAAATCTCCAACGGTTGCGTATGAGCTTTTAATTAAAAATATTTAGAGACACTATTTTCCTTTTAGAATGATAATTGGTGTAACATCTATTATATGTAGATATATACTACTGAAAGAACGCCATTTCAGAGGAAACAATTACAGCTGATTAAAAGATGTAAACATTTGAAACAGAGTCCTTTTTCCCCAAACTCAGAAACATTCACAGATAACTTCACTCAAAATTAACAAAATTCAGAAAACATCCATGTACTTCTTCCTCTATTCCTCCAGAGAATTGCAATACTTAATAACCATGTTCGGTTAGATTAGACCAAAAATGTGAAAATAGAGATGTTTATGCTTAGGACTAATTTCTGCACACGAAAGCAAGTGGCCCCTTTGGGTACCGGTCAGTCGGWTCCAGTCCTCTCCTGAGCGCCCATCTGGCGGGGTCCCTACTGGGGGTCGCCTGCGGCTGCTGTCTACCCACCACCACCACCGCTTCCTCCCACTGCTACCAAGCAAGAAAATCCTGCTGGGGCAGGCATATTTGCACTGCCTGCTGAACACACTGCAGGCACTGACCATAAAAACAACAAAAAAACAAACAAACAAAAAAAAACACACTCCCCCCCGCCCCCAACAAAAAATACACAAAAACCACCAACAAAAACCCCCTAGGCACTTTTCTCCTTGAACCACCCCACAAATATCCCTGCCTCTACCTCTAAAACATGGTTACACTAACCTATTCCCCAAGCAAAATGCTGCAATGGTTTGTTCTTTCCTAAAGATTTTYAAAAAAATACTGAAACAGCACAGCATATAGATTTATATATGCAGGTACAGGAATAGAAGGTATAGAAAAAAAAGATTGTCTTTAAATCCAAAGGTGGGCTTACCTGACTCACCAWCAAACTCCTTAGGAAAAATTTGCTTTGACTTACCTGAAAGAAAACAATTAAAGAAATCAGATTTTTAGACGGTGGAAACAAAACGCTACACCTTTTCTGTCAAGCTGTTCCTCATTACCAAATATAATTGCATTGAAGGATTTTTTTTCATTACTGTGGCTTTTAAATTTGAAAAACTGCAGGAGAATGGACAATTTGAGCAGAGCTTAATTTCTTTTTTTATAGTTGAAAAATATTACATCTTCCCATTTAATTCTAAGAGTTAAGTACAGAGTAAATTCATCTGCTAAGAACGCCAAATGAGGATTTACTAGGCATGAATATGAAATGTGCTACTGTCATTGCTAAAAAGAGGCAAGTTAAAATTAAAAGCATTTCAATCTAAATGCATAGAACTGCTGGCAAATCATATATTTGAARATTGATACACATTGATATAATTTTACATCTCATAACAAGCATCCACAAAAATAGCAGGGCAGATGTCCACGTGGACATCTACATACATACGTATTACAGTTAAAATTGATAAAGCAGAAACTATTTGCAATACAGAACATATATTTGTGTGCATTTCTTACACTGGAGGCCTGGGACTTGATAGYCATACAAACATTCTCCTGTTCTCCAAATTAATGAAATATTTCCAAAGAAAAGTGCATAACACTGGTAGTACAGGTACTAGATTCTGCCATATTAAACATCTGTAAGAAATCTATCAGCACAAACTACACTAGCAGAGYGGTGTCCAACAGTACAATCGTTGTGCTGGCTCTTATTTATAGAGCATAACGTATAGTTCCTGCACCAAGGAGTTTACAAAATGATGCACCTAATTATTTCTAGCTCTAATCTTTTATGTAAACACGTACATTTAAAAGRACGTTTCCTTTAGATTCTTGTCCTTCCCATGTTCTTGTAAATAGGTAGATACGGTGTATGTGCCTTAATCACACAATTTCTAATGCCTTGCAAACATGCCACAAAACACCTCCGTGGCTTCTCACAGCCTGTAAGGGAAGGGTTAAACATACTCCGAAAACATAATAGCTGGGACCTTCTGCTCGCTCCCCTCCAACAGGAAGGCTGACAGATCCCAACCGCAGCAAACAATAGCTGGGATTGTGCTAGCAAGAACTAGTTCAGCTGCATCATTTGCCAATAATTTTTTTAACAGATTTAACATTCTTCTGTTTCCTTCCCTGGAAGAGTACAACGGAGTGGGTAAAGGAAGGAGGAGAGCTGATAGATTTCCATCAGCGCCTCCCTGAGCCACCAGAAGAATTCATCCCTGGTACCAGCCAAATGCAGAAGTCCAGAGCGTGGATCAGAGGGCTGTTTGGGGAGGACAGCAAGGATCTGCGAGCAACAGGGACCGGCGGCTGCCCTGGCGTGGCACTCCCTCGCTGGCACTCACTGCCGTCGTCCCCAAGCTGTGGCCACCACAACACTGCCCTTGGGGCCGCTGCCCTAGCRGCATCCAAACCCAAACTGCCAGTGTTGCACAAAGTATGTTTTATATGTGCAATTATTCCAGAGGAGCATACAGATGTGTGTATATGTATACACMTACCACACACGTACTCGTAACGTTGCAGTTCTGTTACTCACAGCTTTGCTGAACATCATGATGGATTCAGCTGCATATRGCACGGTTGCAAAAATATGCAAATAAAGATCTAGACTGCTCACTGCTTTGGAGACCTAATAATCACCAGTGGAGGCCTCACATGTGGCCAGCTCCCTTTGGTTAGAAACACGGGTACATATACGTTATGTTAAAGCTAATAAAAAGCAAGCAGAAGAGGCAGCCTACCTTCTATGTCATCTGGAGCTGCGGCATAAACGTTAGAAAGGTTGAGCTTCAGTCTGTCGGGGCACTCTCTATTTACAGTCAGGCTGGGTGATATCACTAAATCTAGCATTTCCTTATACCTGAAGGAAAACAAAGGAAAAATATAATTCATTCAATAATTATGCATACTTATTAATGATTCAACTTTTTCCCTAAGAGTATAAATATTAAAGCTGATTACCTAAACCCAGGCTTCATATAAATTCCACATAACAACATTCTCTAAAGTTTTCATCAAAGGGAAACATGGAATTAAAATGAAATACTTGTTCCCTTGGAGATTACACCCATCTGATTAAGGATTTGCTTTTCTTCTGGGATTTTGCCATCAGAAAATTAAATTTCTTTATCTCTTAAATGCCATCAGAGCAAGGATGYGCATACAAGCGTCCAGTGAGGCTCCAGAACAAAGCATTATGGACTGAAAATGAAGTTGAGGGCAGTTAACAGCATTATCTGTCTTACAAGACAGCAAGAAAGCTGCTACAGGTGATGGGAGAGGTTTAGGTGTCCATGCTAATCCTGATAACTGCTGGATATCCCTTTGAAAACTGATCCCAGCTACAACATCCTGGACCATCAGGTGGCAGTGAATCAAGGACAGTTCTTTTCATATAAATAATCCCATGTGATTCAGCTGAAAATCGCAGACGAACAACCTACGTCCTACAGGACTTGCATTTCCAAATAAAATCACAATTTTGAGTGTGCACCCATGACTTACACAATAATGAAAGCATACAAATGATATATCATGCAATCCAAACCAAAGCACGGCATTAGGCATGCAGATTTGCATACCTRTATTTGAAATCTGGAAGGAAATCTTACGTTATATTAGATACGCACGACAGATGGGCATGACGATGTTTTTATGCAAGGCAGATTTCCTGGACAACATCATCCWCAGAATGTTCTGCCCTCGTTCACTATGCAGTGATGCGAACTACAACTTGAACCATGAAAAACTCACCGGCCGAAGACAAGCTGAAGCTAAACTTGCCATTAATTTTTTATTTTTTAAACACATACAATGCCATGGAGACCTGCATGAATTTTCTAAGGCTACATCCACGTATTTTGCAGCTTTTGGTTCAGATCTGCAACAAACCATGAAAAGAAAAGGATTTAAAGATGCTACTTTTTCCCCTGGCTTTCTGMAGCCACATCACACATGACCTCGCTTTGTCCCTCAGCTAACAGCTGAGAGGACACCATGCCCTAGCAGAGAAACCAGTCATCCTCTGGGAATTTGCAGACATGCCAAAAAGGGCGAGCAAGCGGCACAATCATGTGTGACATTCACAGCCCTGGTCCTCCTCCTTTCTCCAAATGGGATCTGGGCTCCCCYTGAAAATCCACGTGCACACAGAAATTTTGCCACCCACACGGACCCAAGTCCCAAGACTAGCAAACGCTGCCTGATTAGATGCAACAACAACAGACCAACACAGTAGAAATACAGCATTTGGGATGCAGTGCTCATGAGATCCACATTCCTTAACTGCTGTGCTTTAGAAATGCATTAAGAAAACAAAGCTAGGGTAGAAGCGAGTGCTGCACAACTCCTGCCTCAGACTCGGACACAGCAGCACAGTAAGTCACATGTAAAAATGAAGGTGCACAGGGGCCATCAACTGTGCCTACAGTCACTGCCCACACTACCAACTGCATGCAAATGCAATGAAGAGTCTGATTTGTAYGTGGGTAAAAAAAACAAACCTTAGTTCCTGACTTTAAAAATTCCTCCCTAAGTGACTCAGTCTGATAGCCAAAAAGGAAGCCAGGACCCCTGACTCTCACCCCTAAATAAAAAATAATCCACCAGAACTTTACCCAGGAAACCCAGTAACGGACACTGTAGTGCTGCCGGTCTTGAGACCAATGGCACCAGGTAGATTTTTACATGTTACCTATGTGACTCTGGACATCCGGGTGGCTACCTCCATGGTGCCATGTTCTGTTCAGCYGCACAGTCAGGCTGCTGCAGAGAAAGGGCCCGGGAAGGATTTGACGGGGCCAATTTCTTGGGGCCAGGCAAGGAGGAATAAGGTCTCCCCCAACAGCAACGCTGGCTGCTCCCGCTGCCCTGCCACGGGAAGGAGCAGCAGGCTGAGCCGGCTGCATCTTTTCTAGAGGAATTACTTTATTGAAATCCACTGGCACCAAAATTAAATTTTCCTTGCACTGTTAAGAAGGCTGGGTTCAGGTTTCCTTTCCACTGTGAGTAATGTCCAACTCCCCCCCCCCCCCCATTTCCTTAATGCTATACCTGAGCAGGAGAAAAGCAGTGCCGTCCCAGATCCTGTCAGGCAGGGGATGGTCAACATTGTTTCTCAGATAACACATGCCCTTCAGCACAATCCAAAGCCCATCACTCCCGACACTGCCCAGACTGCTGCCAAGTGAAGGGGAGCAGATGTTTAAAGGGAAATGATCTTTTATAATGATTAATGCACTCTAATTACATCATTGTTCAGAGATTTCGTTAGCTACTCTGACTGATGGTTTTTCTATTGGTTTTGTTCTGTTCTCTTTTGTATTCATAAAGTCATGTCACACTTCCCTGGATTTGTCCTCTACCCTTTTCCCACTTTTTTTTTTAGCTTCTATTTTACTTTAGAGTATTTATTAGTTGCATGTACAAACAGGTAACTTGCCTCAGAAATGCCTGTCTGGCTTTGTGTACAATGCACATGTTTGCATTTGTGGCTTTGCCTGGTTTGCAGGCACTATTTACCAATCTGTTCATGCACATTTCTTGCTCATGTATTTCTCCCCAGGAGTTTCTGGGATTCCAGTTTTAACAATGGCAACCTAGAAAAAAATCCCTAGTGAAATAATGGAACCTGGATGGCATTTAATACAGTAAACAACATGCTGGAGTGCAATCAGTGAACGTATTAGGTCTTTCCTAGCTTTTTAGAGTAAAAACATTTTCTGGCTGGAGTAGTGTACAGTATATCAGTAATAAAGTTTGCTGAATATGAGTTTTTATTAAAACCAGCAATGGCAGYATCCAGCATGTTGGGCTGACAGACATCTGGAAGAGCTTTTGGCTTCTGCAATTAAGAATAACCTTGTGTGAATTTGGTGCTCAGCTTTTCCATTAGAATCCCCTACACAAAAATCAATATTTTGCCCTGAAAGCTGGCCTATAAAATCTCTGCCAAATACAAACTTTTTTCTTTACTTTAGGAAGGAAAAAAGAAAAGCCTTTTCAGTCATTCTGAAGTTAGGAATGCTAAATTAAACATATTAAGGTTTCAAATTTTTGATTGAGGTTTCAGGGTAACCTACAAGTCACATTTTCTTTTACTACAGACTTCTGAAGGCAATGACTCCAGGCCCCAACTCAAAACACTCAGACGTGAGCTGAAGATCAAACCAGTGAGCAAGTCCATCTCTCCTTGGTGAAGTGTTTAAACATGGGGGCAAGTGCAATGCTGAAGTGGGACCTGCTGAGCACTCTGGGTGCTAACAGTGGTGAGAACCAGAGAGCAATGTGATGGATAATATTTTGAAAAGGTGAAACAGGACCCCAGCCTCAGTATTGTGAGCAGATGCCACCACATGATCACCCTGCCCAGCACAACTCACAGCCCAGAAGGTGCTTGGCGCTCTTCACAAAGCTTAGGCCTCTCCTCCTCAGACATAAAGCACTAAAGCCATCACCTCTACACTAYGGGCACTTCCATCCTTATTCTGGAGGCAACAGACTGTCTCTGTATTTTGCTGATCTCTTACATTTCCAGAGAGAGAAGACAGTACTCTGGATTCAATATGTACAAGTACACAAAGGAAGAAGCACTTCCAGAGTACGAACAGTGAGTAAGACCACCAGGGTGAGCAGTACCAGGGGGCAAACTTGGTGGCCAAGTGATGGAGTTTTCAATGGCAATATATGCAAGCAAGAGTTGATTATCTGTCCAGCAGAGGTCTGTAGGAATGTGTTTGAGACACCAGAAGCTGATGGTCCAGTTCAGAAAGGACATGCCATGAGTAAAATGCAACATGGGAAAGAAAAATAGCTGACGTGGCCATGGGAAAATAAAGAGCATGAGTTYTGCACCTCCGCAGAGGAGCTGACGAGCTAGGAGCCTCACAGGATGATGCRGATGAGAAACAAGAGATTCCTGCCCTTGGGAAATGCCTGCCAGATCGCACAGAGGAAAAGGCAAGAGACTTCAGCAGACCAAAACAGTCACAGAAAGTTTGCCCATGAGGGGAGAGGCCAATCTAGAAGTTACTCTCCCTGCAACAACCTTGTCTCACGGATCGTCTCGAGAATTTGTACTAATATCTGGCTAGAGGCCAAATACAAGCTCAAACCACTAGATCTTCCTAACCATATGCACATGCCAACACAGAGCCCTAGGCAGGACTGGTACAAGCCAAGTCCTCTAGCTTCAGCTTTGCTGGGAAGGGGAGGAGTAGAGACAGAGACTTCAGCCTAATTACAAAAGTAGCATTTTTTTTTCTTGCTTCCATGACTTTATCTGTTTTTTTTTTATTATTATTTAATCAACTACTTCCATCTTTATTCTCCTCTGAAGCTAGCATAGATCACTAAGCAGAAAGCTGCAGCTCCAGTGGTTCTCATCTTAAACAAGCTGACAGCCTCATTTTCTACTTAGTCCACAGCAGAAATGAATTCCTAAAAGGTAATTTGCAAAAAAAAGAGATGCCTTTCTCACCCTTTTTCAAACAAAAAACAAACAAAAAAAAAAAACCCAGTGCTGAAGAGTTCACCTTTCCTTCACTCCTAGGAAAGTACTAGGAGATTTGCTCCTGCTCCAGTATCTCATGTAAAATTCTCAAAAGCACTTACTGACTCCATCTCATTWATTTTCAACAGAAACTAAGATTTTTAACGTTTTAACTCCTTGGGAAGCACAACAGCTTAACCAGCTTTCCAAGCACTGACTGCTTACAAATTTCCACCTGCCTGTTCCACCCTGCTCCTCCTCGCCACAGAAAGGATCAACYGTTAGGAGACTCCCCGTGACCGTGAGATGCCAGGGTTTCCCTGCTACACAGAAGATTTTTGGCTACTTCCATCCACACGTTTCAAGCAGAGGAAGGTAATTCTGTTTCCGCGGTCCCTTCAGCCCTCCTCGCGCTGCTGCGGCCGTTCCTCTCCGTTCCTTCGGCATCGAGGACCCGCAAGCGCCTCAGCAGGTGAAGGCCGCCGTGCCGCTGGCTCTTCCCTAGCGCGTCCCAGCTCGTCCGCTAGCACATCAGACGCACGCGCGCTGGAAAGGCCCGAACAGCGCAAGGCTAAACCTGGGGGGGCACCAGCGCCCGCGTACAGGGCGGCGGCGGCGAGACCCACCTGCACAGCGGCCCGCGGGGCCGAGAGCTGCCTCGCGCCGAGGGAGCCGTGCAGTAAGAGCGGCGGTAGCCACCCGGACCCATCCGTCRCCTCGCAAACGGCCTCCTTCCACCGCCCTCGGCCTCCCCCAGGGCCRGCCGGCCGCCCGACCCGCGCTTACCTCCGCCTTTAACCCTCGCGGGGTCACAGTCACCGAGGACTAACGCACTAACGCCATCTCYGACGCTCCCACCGAGGGCGCGGAGAGCTCGCGAGCGCCGGCGCGGCTCCGGCCCCCCGAAAGCCCGCGGCGCGGCACGGCGCTCCCCTCCTCTGCCCGCGCCGCCCAGGGAGAGCCCACGCGAGACGCGGCGAACGGCGGCTACAACTCTAACGTTGGGGCGCGTGTGGGGGGGAAGCACCTCGGCCCGCACAAAAAAAAGCTTCAAATAAGAGCCCAAGGACACACGAATGAAATAACACGCCTGTTAATTCAGTAACCAAAAAACTTCTCTTTCCGTATTAATGCCATGAAAATCTAAATTGAGTCCTGTGATATAGAAATAATTAATTTGGTTTGGGTTTATGTTAAGATTTTCACATTTATTTTTAAATGTGTTGATTCCTAAACAATTTCAAGAAAAATAACTGTAAAAATAACAAAACAAATCATCTGTCACACTTCTGAAACCACTATTGTTTTAAAAATGCCCAGAGTATTTTGACAGCTTTAAAATCCTTCCCCACAGTTTTTTAAATGAGGTACTCTTTGATAAAAATTTTATTTTCACTGGAAGTTTTCTGTCTTGCCCTAACTCACAGACCAGACAGTAAAAAGGAAAAAAACTCAGATGAAAAGCCCTGTCATACGAGTTTGGAGCCAATTTCACATTTTTTTTTTCCTTTGAGGGAAGCCTGCCTTACAGTTTTGGAGCGCCTAAGGCTGGCAAGGGCCGCTGCGTGCCTTGTTTCTCTGCAAGCTCTGAATTTCCAGGAGCCTTGGCTTGCTTCACCAGCCTTCATCACCTGCTACTCTAGACTGCTTTTCAGTGATATACACACACATACACGTTCTAAAATTTATAAAGATGGGTTTTTCTTGCCTCAGASCTGTCGATTTAAACAAAGCAAGCTCTTCTGGGGGTAAAGTCAACATGGTTCCTCCTCCCAGCAAGGCTCCTCTTCCGGGGGCTCCCTGCCCCAAGCCCAGCAAGACAGGGRAGGACGTGGGGCCAGGAGCAATGCCCCCGCGCTTCCTGCAATTAACCTGGGAAGAGATGGAAGACAGATAGGCTGGAGGACGCATCAGCACTTTCAGGTTCCTCAGCCCCAGGTAACCCTGGGGATAAATGCTTGAAAAGGACTGAGCGCCCGTACAAACAAACAAGGCAAGCTACCTTCGCTGCTGCTGTTTGCAAGGAGGGCACGGTCTGATGGATGAGAGATAGCTTGAAAATTGGAGGGGGATAATAACAGGGTTTGCACCACGGACGTCCAATTTGGCAGCCTAACCAGGAAATGTGTGGGGTTTTTTTTGTTTTTTTTTTTTTGCATTTTAATTTCAATGTTAGTATTTCACTTAGAGTAAATGAAAATGAAAAAAGTTAAATGTTTCAAAATGCCTTCCTTTTTTTTTTCTCTTGAACCTGTTTGCTAAATTGAGCAATGCTTGCAAAAGAACTTACTATTTGCCAAAAAGTGAATAAAACCACTCTTGCGCTCTTGCTGCGTACGATCAAGTACCATTGGATCACACCGAGCTGGTAAAGAAACTGAGCTCAGAGCCCACAGTCTTTTGGAAATTAAAACTATATGTGTGTATGTGTACATATATATATATGCGCATGTCTGTGTATATGTGCACACATGCACATAAAAACTCAATTTCTACATTTCTCTGACATCAACAGGATTTTTTAACTACATCAGGCCTCTTTAGTGATTTTAGTTTTAAATAAGTTTTTAGCACAAGAATCATACGATTCCAGTAATGGTGCTTTAAGAAAACACACGAGATTTGGAATGAGGCAACAACAGCTGATAACACAGAACCCGACGCGGAAGCCGCCGTCGCGAGGGCGCCAGACACAGTTGCCGGCCGAGCCACCGCACCCACGGAAAGGCAGCTGCCGCGCGCGAGCCTTTCCCCTCGCTTTGCTTCCAACCTGAACACCGGCAGCAGCTTGGCTTTTCCAGCTGCTGCCTGGCAGTCAGGGAACAGAGGAGCTGGGCAGCTTCTTAACACCAAGAGAACGAAGAACGTTTAACTCCATAAAACTTGGCCATTAGTTGCAACGAAAGCCAAAAGGAAGCTTTTTCTAGGAAGTTTAGTGCTGGGCTGCTTTACCCTGGGGAGAGGAGGGCTGGAGGCTGCCTTCCTGCRCAGACGGAGGGCTTGGCGCTGCTGTGGGTTTAATGTGCCTGGTTACCCGTAAACACTCATACCAGCCAGCTCCTAAGGGAGAAGTCCTGAGTCAAAGACTAGTGATGCCTCATTTATACAGATTCCACAGAAAAAGGAATGTACCAGAAAATACTTGCTTACAACAGCTGGGAGAGAACTCAGTTAATAAAAGTCCCCCAGTCACTGTGCACAGGAGAGCATGCTCCCACGCAGACAACTTGCACATCAACCTACACAACCAGGTCCTGCTCCCAGGAGACCTCCCACTACTGCTCTGCTCAATAAACAGCAATAACAGAAAAATKCATGATTTTGTGAGGGATGAAATTAATCTCGGAGTAACACAAGGCAGCTTCTGTCAAGTTCTTCCAATTTGCTAAGCACTCACTTTTGTCCCCTGCGACCAGACCATATTAGTGGTCAGCACTGCAGCAACAGTGGGACGTTTTAGGAAAATATCTTTGGGGACCATGAGTGCACTAGCATCCACACTGTCCACAAGAGAATGCTTTAGTAGGACAACTTTGAGCAGCTTAAGGACAGGTGGAAGGTGACATGGCCCTGTGCTAACCCTGGCATGAGCCAAACACRGACTGGCCCACATATCATATTTGTCCTTGCAGCTACATCATGTGAATGGTCCTGGGAAAACAAGACAGACTGAGGTCTCCAACAGCCCAGACTCACCATGGCCTGTTGAGGAAAACACAGGCTTTACAGGCAGCCAAAGTCACCCCCATGCCTCTGGGCACTACATGCTGTAGGACTGGCAGGCATCCTACCAACAGAGTACCAAGGTGCACATCATCATACAGCCAGCTCTGATTCCAGCTGGGGAAGATCAGGTTTAGCTGTTGAGGGAGGCAACTGAGAATTGAAATTCCAGTTTTGCTCCCAAACTCCATCACTAACAGATTGGGCAAGTTTCTCAGCACTGCATTAAGGCCTCTGCAAATTTGGGAAACAGTAACAGTTGCCAATTAAGCTCTTTTTAGGGGCTGGAAAGTCCTCTGAAATCAAGTGAAATTTGTTGCAATATTGCACTATGAATAGCATTGAAGATGAATAATGACTAGAGATAGCCAAAAAGGAGGGGAGGCACGAGAGCTGCCTCTCAGGGTATGCTCTTTCTTTTTGGAAAGGCACTTTAAGAAACTAGAAGTACAATATAGTTTAATAACATGCCTGAAACCTGCACCCTTTTGGATTGATCTTGAAGTTTGAAATTCATACAACCTCCCAGCCATCCCTCAGCTCCTTATATTAAGAGATCCTTTGTGGTACCCCATTATTATACATGAAGGAGAACAAAAGCTCCAACACCCCCCCCCCCAAAGCTGCCTTCTCAACTGCTTCTCTTTGCCCAATAGATTTTTGGTTTGGAGCTTTCAGGCAGAGGGAAGAGGTGAATTTTCTTTCTTTCTGGGGTTTCCTTACTGTGGTCTTCATAAGCATCACTAAATCAGGACTTGCGGTTACTGAGTAATTGCTGATTGAGCATATCTGTGGGAACACTGGGATGCAGATCCTGCTCCTGCATTGCAAGAGTCTGATAGAGGATGGACTCCCCCCTGCCCTCAACGCTCRCCACGGCCCCAGTGGAAAGGACTTCCACGAATCAGGACGGCACATCCAATTACAGACATCAGGAGGCCTGTGTGTTCTTGCTGGGGAAAGCCAATCTGCAATTCCCTGCCTTGTTCTCCTTGTCTGCAAAATGGGAATGATGGAGATAAACCCATGAGACTTCCAAATAAAACTGCTCTTTGGCACTATGGTTTATGGAGACATCCGACAAAAAATTCAGACCATTCTGTGGTCAACAGAAAATTTCTAGTTGGATCATCTTCAAAACAATTTATTTGAAGAGGGAAATGTTTTCTACATGTCCCAGCCAGGAAGTCGAAGGTTTTTCACTCCCACTCAGCTCTGACACTAGCTCGGTGGCCATGCACAGTGCACCATCTCTACCAATTCCCTAGTATAGGGCTGTGAAAGTTTATTTAAAATTGAGAGCTAGCAGCTCTGCTCACCTGTAACTTTTGGTTACTGGAATTTAAGTGTCTATATGTGCAAGTGCTAGTTTTTCATCYGCCTATATACAGAAAAATGTTTGGGCTGTCATTACTGGCAATTACCTATGCACCCCAGATGCGCATTTTTGTGGCAGAGGACCAGGCTTTTAAAATCACAAGAAAAAGCTACTGTTCWAAGTCTTCAGGAACCTGTGTGAAATGTTGCAGTTACTCTGCTGGTAAATATTATTTCTGAAGTGAAGGTTGGTTTAGAAATGAAGTAACTACAACAAATGGTAACTTTCTGTTGTGTATCTCCTGGAAGTTCCAGAAGGGATACTCTGAACCAATTGGACCAGCCACACACAGTCAGACCAGCTGGCCAATGACAATTGTTTATAAAAACGTGCAAACTTTTCCTCATTAGCAAGAGCTATAATGCAAAAACAGCAGACAAAGTAATGTAATCTAGTTGTTGCATGTCTTGAAGGCAAGGAGAAAACAGACACCTAAGACAGCAACGGTAGCCTGCTACTTCGCTGGATCACTCATGCTGATTAGTAGTGTGAAAAATAGAGGAAGAACTCAGAACAAATGTTCACACAGTAATTTCCTTAATATGCATTCCATTAATAATCATTTGCCCTGAAAGTTCAACTACTTCTGTGAATCTTTGGGATTAGGTTGAGTAGCAGCATGGAAATAGCAAACTGGGAACAGCATGGTTCACTTCATGGGCTCAAGCAGGTGCAGCTCTGATTTCACAAAAGCTGCATGACAGCAGGTCCAAGCTCTAAGTGAAAGCTAACCTGGCCCTAAGATCAGAAAGCTGTTAGCATCAGGTTTATTTTCAACACAGAAGGGATTTTAGTAGGCACAACCAGAGGGTATTATCAAACCTGGAAGAGTTGTGCAGCCCCTTTGCTGCAATCACACCATGCAGCCACCAAAATGTCACAGGGCAGCAATGGAAGTGAAAAAGGCAAATGATAAATGCCCAACACAAAACCATTCAAACAAAAGTCCTTGTTTTTCTTTGCAAAGTCTCATCTGATAAAGAAAAGCACTTCCTGAAAGTGCCATTTTATGATATTAAACAGGCCTCAAATCACTCTCCCCCCCCCCCCGTGATTAGTACATTTGAGTAACTGGAATTTTTAAAATCCTGTTTCCTCCTCTCCCCATGATGTAATGCAAGTGTTACAAAAGCCCAACAACCAGCACCCATGCCAAATTTGGCACCAAGTGCCTAGGGCTGGCACCAACCATRGGGATCTTTCCAATTTGGCAGATGCACGGAAAAGGTTTGACATTGCTGCCATAAACAGCATACAGTGCAGTAGGAGTTAAGAGACCACAGTTTTGTTAATGAAACAAAGGTGCCCACAAGCTGTTTAATCTAGCACCTACTTATATAGGAAAACTATTTTTTTTTTTTTTTTTTAAGACAAAGACAGAATGAAGAAGAGAAATTTAAGTTTTCATCTGCATTGTATCACTTCCCTRGCTTGAACTGAAAGACTATGCACTGATTTTCTCTGCTCTGTATGAGGATGTGATGATTCATGATGTGGACACCTTTCTGCTTGCAACTGGACAGATGCCACCAGCTTTTCCAGTCAGCTAGACAGTCAGGCATTAATAGCGTTTTTCAATTGACACCAATTTCATTTTTAAACTCAGTATCTAAGCTCCAGATTCCAACCAAGTTTTAAATTCCCATAAGGACCAACTCACAAACAAGTGATCACCTTGACCAGGCAGACAAAATTTGGATAAAATTCAGAAGTGAATTGTGCCCTAGCAGCTTTGTGCCATGAATCTGGCTAGTAGTAAAGCTCTCAAGGACATTCAAAGCAGAGAGCAGATGTCAGGCTATGTGATCTGATCCTCAGTATAACCATGAAGTTTTCATACAGCACAGACAAGCACCCCTAGTGGGAAACCCAATCTGGTGGTAGTGTGGGTAGGCACATAAACTACCATGGTTACTGTGACCCAACTTTTTTCCTGATGGCTTAAAATTCTCCAAGCAATACTGACAAATCTGAATACTGAGGACAACCTCAGATGACCGCAAACTACAGTATCTCTTACTGGAAAAYGTTTCCAACTTCAGGGACCAACCCAGCATCTTAAAGCCCACTTGCTTTCCCTGACGAGCAGTTGCCTCCCGTCGTGCTTGCCCAGGAGCCACAAGCCCAGCTCTGCCATACAGCCCACCACCTCGGAGGGGGCCTGAGCACCGGCCCAGTCCCACAGGAGACTGCACCAACCACCAGCGCAGGAACTTGGAACAACCACCAGGACAACAGCTTCTCTTACAGCACTGCAAGGCAGCTCAGGAAAATTTCTTGCAGGTACAGCAAACTGGCAGCTCTCTCACATTCATTCAAACGATCTGAGAAGACAGCCTCACTGTACAACTACAAGATGCAGCTGCAAGGAGAAGCAGACCTTAGCTTCCTGGTTATTTGAGATGAATATGGCTTATATGTGCCATCAACAAGGTGACCGCCTTAGACTTAAAACTCAGATTTGGTCTGTAACATCCTTAGCTTAAGGGCAAAGTTCTCATCTGCATGGGACCTCACAGGCCCTCCCTGTTCACAGCCCAAACACCTGACAGTCTGGCTCAACAGCCCACGAGCTTCCTGACTTTATGTTAACTTCGGCTCACCGCATTTGCTGCGGTTCCCCTTGGGTGCTTTTATGGAATGACTTCTACAACASAGAAAAAAGAAACCAAAGTAATTTCCTCCCTCTTGGTGCTGGAGGACRATGCAGATGCAACCTATCCACTCGCAGGCAGCACGCAAAGATGCTCTGCTCATCCCCACCGCTGGCAGCAAGRAGCTACCAAAAATGAACAGCACAGAGTATCTGAAAGCAGTGTGACTCTGCTCCCAAAGGAAACACGGCTGCTCACCTCTTCCTTCTTCCCAGAGCAAACAGTCTTCGTAACTCTGAGGGAACACAAGGAAAAACAGAGAGTTCCCCCCCCCCCAACTACTGCTTATACAGGAGTAAAACAAAATTGGAATAAAAGGGTTAGAGCACAGATAAATTGTCAAGCTGTTTTACAGTGCTATGGAAATTTCCTTGAACTATTAAACAGTCATCTAAAAATACTAAAACCCATGAAACTAATTCAGATTTTTTTTCTAAAGCAGACTGGTCAAAAAACAGCAGATCTGAGGCCACAGACCAGTGGTTAAGACTCTCCTTAAGGAGACTTGGATATGGTTCTGTCTGCCACAGGTTTTCTGTTGCTGAGTATTTTACATAACTAACTCATCTTTAATTGGTTTGCCTCTATTTCTGTCCTCTGTAAAGTAGGATAACTGCATTTTTCTGCTTCTGGCTATGCTGAGCTCCAAGCCACGAAGATAACAGAYTGCACCCAGATGAGTCAGCACAAGGGGCAAGGAAAAAAGCCATGCAAGTGCCAAAGACAGAACAACCACCCCACACCTCACAAAAACACCACAACACTTGCTTCTGATGATCCTTACTACTTCATAACCCTTCTGCCACTAGACAACACCTGCAGTTGTCAATGCTGAATGGAAAGAGCCATAAATTCCTACATTCTGCAAGACCACACTACATTTTTTCCTACACCCAACTTTTGCATGGCAAAATCTTCCCTTTAAATTCACATTTGACAAACTCTTATCTCTCCCTCATTCTACCACCATTGGCCAGCRTTCATCCTTGAGCAAAATGGCACAGGATATCAGGCATCTTCTGTTAGCACTTCTCCTGCCACAGCTCATATTGAGCATAACCACTCCGCCAGCCCCTGGATAGCTGCTGCTTTTACACGCTGCCAAAGCTGGCCTGTGTCTGCTGTGGCGATGCAGCTTCTTTAAGAGCCCAACAACTGAATTTATCGAGTTTGGCTGCAAACTGAAGCAAGAGATTGAAATGCCACAATTCAATTTAGCTTCTTATCACAATTCAGCATTGGGGCTTCTCTGACATCTTACAATCCTGCATCTCACATTTCTGACATGGATCCTGAGTGTTAATTTAGAAATAAATACTGTGGAATAAAGGACAATTTCTTTATTCCTACTCAAGAACTCCAAACCACAACCTTTCACACTATAGGACAGCTTGTATCAGCACTTCTCTAAAACTGGGCTAGGAAACACTTTCTCAGTGTGTATCTGCATGTGGCAAAATAGGGGAAGCTGAAAGACAAAACCAGAGGGGAAAAAAAATGACAAATGCTTAAATGAGATAAAGTCAAAAAAACTCGTGGGACAAAGCCTGAGAAAAGCCCACTGAAATGCTTGAGAGCACTGCTGCAAGACAGTGATGCTTCTGCGCAGTGAAGAAAGACTTTCCATAGTATCTGTAAACAAACATTTCTCTGCTAGAATTACACTCCACTTATTTCCCTTTATCATGAGACTGTCTACAAGAACTCAATTTTTAGCTAATCTCTGGCTTGTTGGGAAAAATATCAGCATAACCTGTTTGAGACAGGCAACTTTTGTCTCCTGTCAGACACCACTTTGACTAGATACATGGGATAGGATCTTTGAAAAGCATCTACACACACTTGAACACGTATGTAGGAATCCAGGTTTTAAAAACAATACTCTAACCCTGACAGCTGTAAGAGTTAAGATTTTTTTCCAAAGTTAAGCATACATTTTTCCATAAAAGCAGCTGAATCATGGATATTTTAAAAAGTAGTTTAAGCACAAAATAGTGCATCTCATACTCAGCACTATAAGTGCCCAGTGTTGTACAGAGCACTAAAAAAAACATTTAAGTCTGGAACTTGCCAGCACCCATTGGTACAGCAGAAGAATCAAGAGGACTAATCTACCAGCTAGCCTAAAACAGCAGTTCATACAGCAGGATTACAGACCTACGCCAGAACACAACAAGTAGTGGTAGTCTCCAGCCTAATGCAATATCTAGCAATACCTAAAATATAGCCTCCCACCCACTCAAGTTTGCTGCATTGCTTAGTGGACGCATTCAATTTTGGTTACTACAAAAAACATAGCCAAAGGAAAAAGTTGAAATAAAGGTTACATACCAGTCAGTTTACTGAACATCCAGATACAGACTGGTTCTGTTGATCTTCTGTACTGCTACAGCACAAATCTGTAGGTTATACCCAGCAGTTAAACAGCAGCATGTTTCAATAGCCCAGTGCTTATTTCATCTGTGGTTTATGTTTAATTTTAAAGGAGAGAAGAGATTACATCAAAGAAGCAGTGGTATAAGCATTATCTTTAGTTGTCTGGAAATTTTAATCTGAGCCCACCACACACATGTTCTAGAGTGCAACACATGGGAAATGCTACAAATTGGATTTAGTATTCAAAATACGGTTCAAAACGGAAGCTCAAACTCAAGGAAAAAAAGCAGTTACCTGAGTACCAGATGAATTTAAGAGTAAAGAAGAATTGTGGGTATAAAGGAAATTCTAGAAAGGCTGGCAAAACTACCCTGAATCAGGCCAAGACTCTGGACTCTTGCCAAGAAAAGCACTATGGTTTCAGACAGCAGTCCTCAGGTGGGCAGGAGTTTGGGTTCAATTCTCACTCCAAAAGGGGGTCTCTCCTGTGGTCCATATAAATATTGCTGTGCAACCTTCAAGCATTTCTGCCCTCCATGGCATGGGAGCAGCCAGATAAGCTTCTGCACCCCAAGGCTGGGGCCAGCAGGGATGGCACACACTTGGAAACCACCCAGGCCAGCAGATGCTCCCTGTGAGGGTGGAAAATAAAGATATCAGAACCAAAAATTACTTTTCATAGTCTGCCAATAACACAGGTAAAACTGCTAAGCAGCTTTCCACTCATTTTATTTAAATATTTTTAAAGGCTGCTATGAAGGTCAACACTGAAGTAATGTGAGAGCTGAGGTCTGGCTTCTCCTCTACCTCCCATCCTTCCAGCCCCACTCTACCTCTGCTGGCTCTTTGGCAGACGGGCAGTGCAGGGTCTCATCCAACATTGCTATGAAAGCGTTCCTGAACATGATTAATTTGCTAATGATACCAATCTCCAAACAGCACGTTAGTGCTGCCGATGATTTATGAAATACCAGAGATGGTTCTCTCGGCAGCGATAAGCTCCTGCAAGCTGGTGGTTTGTAGGAAACTTCTTGTGAATGTTAAGAACGTTCTGGTCCCCGCATCGCCCCCAGACAGTGAAAAAGCTCAGGGCTGCCGCAAGGATTTTTTTAATGAATCACAGGTTATGTATACACACAAATAGAGAGGGCCAGAATACGAACAATCACATACTTTCATATGCATAAAGTGCAGCATTTGCTTTGGAGCGCAGCCAAGCCTCATTCAGCAAATGCTCCACTCTTCTCCCAGGATGCCAGCAGCTACCAACAACTGCAAAATTCAGGAACRTGTTTCCCCTTCTCAGCTGCTCACAGAATTACCCTTGGCACCCCAGTGGCCTGAGATACATCGATAAAGATTCCAAAAATAGTCTTAGAAGTGTCTGCAGTTTTTTAGGTTTCTCAGGCAGAGTCCCTATGCCCCACAACACACCCAAGTCCCATGCAGTCACACTGCATGCTACCCAAGCCCCTGCATCCTCTTGGCCAAACAGTGTCCATGACACCAAACTGCCCGAGCTGTGATTTGACAGCTCTGATCAACAACCTGCAGGACATGTTTTCCATCAAGCAACATTTGCAGTCAGATTGCGGTTTCCGYATGTTTACTCAAATTTATGCAGATYATGAGTTATTTTTACACATTGTGGGACAATCACACATAGTTCAAAATATTTAACAAGCAAGGTCTTCACTGTCACTGGCCAAAAGTACTACAGCTGCTTTCTGTTCTGACTAGTTAGACCTTGCTTAGCAAAAACTTTTCAAAATTGGAATAGTGGGGATTTATAGGACACTTTTGGAATTTTTCCTGCATCCTATGGATTGCTGTTAGGTATTAATTCCCAGAAACCAGACTACTGTAAGATACCTTTACTGAAGGTAATCTGAGCTGGATTTTTGTTTGCTGCTTCCACATCAGTGTGCTTGGATTTTGAAGGGTGCGGTCCCATCTCTCCCTAGCTGACTTAGTTATTGCTAATGCAACTGTGCTGAGGTAAAGTTGGAACTTTGTCCAATTTCATTGTCTATAAAATACGCCATTATTTTATAAGCATTAATAAGCATGACATCTATCTGGGCATTTATGCCCAAGATTAGTTGGTGGGAAAAAGCCAGATATTTGCACCACCTTCAATGCCAGAGTCTCTGGGACTGCGCTGCCTATTTTTCTGGCACAGAAACAGGTTAATCTGGTCAGACTTCTAAGAGTAAACAAGTGATTTTTTTTAATATAGAGTTAAAGGAGAATCTCTCAGTCCTATCACTTTTCCTCCATCTATTTCTTGTGTACGTTCATTTTACTGACATATTTCAAAAAATCCCACCCAGGGATGCCACACATCTCTGCACTATCAGAGCTGCACCGAAACCATCTCAAATCACCTCTGAGATACCATCTCCAGAAGACTATTTAGAATTTAGAAACTGTATGTAGAGAGAAGCAACAGCCACCAGGACACAACACTTAATTTCAGTACAAGACCTAGCTCCAGAGTTGAACTGCATTTATTCTGTCTAGTGACTGTTATGATTAAAAGCACAATTACTTTTGTTTTGCTTTAGCACAACTGATTCATATGTATGTATTCAACATTAGTCCAGTATCACTTATAGAACAAGAGATGAATGTTTGACAGAACAGGTGCCCTAAATCTGCAGTTTGTTTTGCAAATCAATGTAATTCTAGCTGCGTTTAATAGGTAGAAGAGAGAATTTTATATATGCTTGTTTAAGCATACTTCTGTTTCTACACAAGCCTCAGTTTTGTTGTTTCAACTCCATAGTTTTGTCCAGAGGCTAGTAAAGCCATTACTACCACAAACCTCAGAAAAGCAATATAAAGACCCTAAACCATCTATCTTCATGTGCATGCACACAGTCTTACTGGAAGACATACATGCAATTAAGCTCCTATCAGCTCTGAACACTAACAGAAAGCTGTGGGGCCACCAACTGCCTGCACGCTAGGCAGTGCATTAGGCTTTTAGAAACTACTAAACATTTTCAACTCCAAATGTGCTCTGCTTCCAGCCTCAGATGATTTGTAACTTCATTTGCAAGAGCAAGGCTCTAGGACCAACGCTGCAGCACTCCTAGAAGCAGAAACGCTTGAGCAAAGGTGAGGAGGTCAGACAAGGGCAAAGTCCAAAGTAATTTTACACAGTTCAGCTAAGTAGCTAAGGCTAATGGGAAACCATTCTAATTTATTACAGTCATCCCTGGTGAATATAAGGACAACGTTTTTCTTCAGCAGCTTGATTACAAAGCAGTAAATCCCTCTGTGTATATAAAAGAGCTATGGATAGTATAGATCAAATGGCAAAAGAGGTCTGCACTATATATTGGATGTGGGGGGAAATAAAGTTTAGAATAGTTTTAGATACTTATTTTAATTTTAAATTTTTCCTAATATACATTCCTACATATGAACACATGCACACGTACATCAGCTCTGCCAGTCCTATGTATAAAGACATAAGATGATATTATTTCTGCAGCACACATTTCTGGACCTTCCTAAAAAAATCTTAGCAAGAACTATGTTCTGCTTTTCTTGATTATACAAAAATGCAAATTTCCCTTTTAACCTCCCCCCCCCCCAACACTTTCTGCTTCTTGCTGGCAAAAATAACCCCATATGCCACTTCAATTACCAGCACCAATTTCTACTTTATAGACCATAGCAGTAAACAAACAAAGCACAGCTCAAGGTGACAAGATACTTCAGCAACATAAACATCTTAAAGGAAGCATGCCAGAAGAGGATGTTCTCCAACTGGCAGCAGGGAATTTTGGTATTTCAGCCTGTTTTTCTCCAAACTGTTTCCAGCTCTGATACTCATATGCCTGGATGCAACCAATGCCTCTTTCATTATATTGGTCTGGCTGGGATTGAAGAACATCTAATAGTCAGCAAGTTACAGCTGCTCAGTCCCAGCCTCTTCTTTTTAAAAGAATCTGTTTTGTAAGAAGTAGGATTTCTAGACTTGCAAATAGGACATTTCAGCTATGAGGAATTACTGAGCTGCCCCCAAATTGTATAATCCAGATGCAAAAAAATAAGTGTGGTATACTTAGTAACCAATCACAGCAATTTTTGTATCTTGTGTCCATCCTGTCTTTCTGCACAGTTCTCCCTGTCATGAGACGCACTCTGGGAGAGGCACCGCTTCCGCTGCGCCTGTGCCCACCGTGGGGCCGGGTGCTCTGCCTACTGCCCTAACACAGCAGTGGCAAATACTGCCTGCACCACAAAACACCCTTTTGTAAAGCAGTTTCCATAATGCTTGCTAAAAAGTTTTGACAACTTAAGTTCTCCCAAACCTCCCTGTATTGGCTTGTCCTTTTGATAAGGAAWATCAGCCAGCTCTCTAACCTCTCTGATCCTGGGGGTACACATCCTAACAGCGCCCAGGGGTGAGTTACAAGAAATGGGATGTTACATGTCCCACCACATGCGAGCAACATGACAGGGGCCTGGGAACCCCCAGCAATACAAAAAGCTCAGTTACAGAGTGGTGAGTATTTTCCAGCTTTTCCTAATTAGAGGATAAATACACCAGCTGCTGGCACCTGCAGCAGGTAAAGCACACCTGCTTGATCAGATGCTCATACCAAAGTTTGACTTCACTATCTCTAGCTAATACTGCTGGTTACATCCTAAATCACATATGGAAAAGATTAATGTTTTCAATGAACTTTTCTGAACAATAGCAAAGTGGTACTGCTGCATACATGCTCTTATTTTTAAGACATCAAATCTGTAACTTTTAATCTGCTTATTGTCACTTAAGAACTTAAGTCAAAGTTTAGATAGGTTGATACTGAGTCTTGACCAAAGCAGGCCCTAGCGTGTGTGTTCTGCTTGCCCACAACACTTCCTATCATTTCAACTGGCAAAAGTGTTCCCTGGGGTTTTGCAAAGGGTCCTTCCCTGCTGCAGACTCTACAACAGCAGTTGGGTTGCATCTCATATACAGCTCTTCTGAACTCATGGGAAGCAAAGGGAAGGAAAGCAAACAGTGGAAGATGGGACCCAAAACTAAACAAATCAAGATTTCTTTGATCCTTTGGGATCAAGATGCTATAAAAACACGTGGCTATTAGAACCATGAATTTATTGGTAGAGAAGTTGGTTACTGGCACAGCATTTCAGCATGAACTTACATTATGGTACCAAGTACAAAGCAGTCATTCTGCTTGTGGCTCTGAGAACTAATCTCTTCCATGTGCAGAGAGACTGTGTGATAATTTAACCAAGATCTCCATGGGTAGTTTAGGCAAACACTCATCAGCTGCAGAGCTTTCAACAACACAAGAGCAATGGCTCCAGGAGCAAGTGATGTAACACATGCATGGATGCATACAAATGTTCAAGACRTATTGAGCACAACTAGGGCAGCCTCCTCTTTTCAGGGTTTTCATCCAAGTAGGTCAAAAACCTGAAACTCAAAAGGTGAGTTGCCTGAAACTTCAAATGCGTAACTTTGGACAGGATTCAATAACTAAGAGACTTTGAATGAAACTGTATGTTTCTAATATCTTGTGTTTGCCTCAATACTAAGAAAAGGCCTGATCCTGATTATTAAAAATGAAAAAGTAATTTGAAATGTTTATGTGGATGGCAGCTTATACGTAGGACAAAAGTGTTCCAACTGCCTTTTCAAACCAGCTGGGACAAGGTTTTCCTTTTTCTTTAAAATTTCATTTATTATGAGTACTCTRTCTTAGTAAGGCAGCTGTTGGCAGCAGGCAGTGAAATTAAAGTTGAGTTGGCTCTTACCAAGAGCCAAGATATAATATGCTTTTGTCAGAGAAGCTTTTCTTGTAGATATGTAACCTACATTCAGTAATTAAAACAGCTAGTCAGTCAATTCTAGCAACTCCACTTGAAGAGAGAACTGCTGTTACTTTAAAACAGTTTCCAAGCTGTACAGATCACAACAAAAAACAGGATTGCTCTAGCTCATTTCCATGAGGTATTTAAGTAGTCAATGCACTGATTACCAAGGGAACCTGGGAATTAAAGTTTCTGGATACTCATCAACAGGCCTGCTACTAACAAGGTACTAGATGTTAGGCAAGTCATTTCAGGCAAGATGTCAAATGGCACCAAAATTGGGCCCCATACACTATCAGCCACTGAAGATGTTGCACACAGCTGGGCCCAGGAGTAGGGACCAGCTCCCAGCTGCAGAGCTCTTCCATTAGCCCACCAGTTGGCCTGCTGGGTCACAACCACTTGCGTTTGAATCTAATAAATGATAATTCCTTTCAAAAGGAAGGGTGGGCAACATTTGCTTCCGTCTAGAATAATCTGGGTCCTTGCAACTATGGAACTCTGGAAATCTATAGGATTACAATCAAATACTCCAATACAAATAATCCAATACAACTGAAACTGGCACCACTCCTATTTTAATATTAACTGACAAACAGATTAAAATAACATGGCTTTGAGGACTATGCCTATTCCCCCAAACTAAGAACTATGCATGCGTGCAGGCTTTCCACACTGACTCAACATCTACTTCAGCTATGTGCAGGACTGTCCTATTTGCAAGGTATCAAATTAATTTGAGAGTTTACTCAATGTCGTGCATATATCCTGGCAACCATTCGCTGTAGTTAAAAACAGAGCCAAAATGCTCTAGAAAAATGAAATAGCATTAGAAAGGTGGTGGGATACTGCTCAATAGCGTTCAGTAACAATGAACTTAGTCATTGCCTACAAGTTACTTGTGTCGTGTTTTAGATGCTGCAGCTGGACTTCCCACAACTTAGTAGCTACATAGGAGCATGGACAAAGTAAGAGTTCTGTCAAACAAGTGGCCACTGCATGAAAAGCTTCTTCCTGTTTAAGTAGATGGCCTGACAGGTTCACACTTCATCTAATTTTTCTAAAGGAGCTTTTTAAGGGACAGGTTAAGGTTTTCCTCCTTTGAGATTATATTTATTGTTAAAGACAATTGGATTCTCTTAAAAGAAGAAAATCTTGTGACTGTAGAGTCAAAATACTACAGTCAAAAATATACTTAATTGTTATGTCTATGGAAGCTGAGACCCTATGGCCATCATTCCACATGTATTATCTTAAAATACAGAATCATAACCTGACCAGGATATAAAAATCCAAGGCTGGTGAGAAACTGGAACAAGAATAAGAAACACGTGAATCGCACATACAACTAATTAAACATGAAACTTTATAGACACTTACCTCTACCATTATATGTTAGCATTCAACAGTCTAAACTTGAGTAGCGTATTTCAGACACTTGGTCTGGATAAGTGTTACTTGTAAATACGGTCAAAAATATCACAGCTTCCTTTCCAAGGACTCACGATTTCAGGCCTTCCAAAAGAAAGAATTGCTTAAAATTGAATGCAAGTCTTAGTTGACAGCATTTAGAAAAGCCTGGAAATCTTCAAATTTAGTGTTGAAAACTGCATAACTTTTAGGCTGACTTTAGGGGATAAGCCTACTATATTCAATCAACTTTCAAGTAAAAGAATTCAAATTTTGGCAATTAACCCCTGCCTTTCCTTTTGCCTGAACAACTCTACTTCACCCTTCAACCTATGGGAGACCATCTGAAAAAAAAAAAAAAGTTTCCATAAGTCACATCCCAGCAATTATTTCTTTTCTAACATTTCATTTTTGGATTTAAATCTGAACTGTACTTCCAGAGGTCATTAACATATAACCTTTCTACAACTGTTTGATGCTCTACAAAAGAACATGATACTGATTTTCAGCAACTTTGGAAAAGAGTACAGTACATACTAACCTGTAAGAGCATATGCCAAAAGTTAAACAATTTTCAGTTCCAGTGACCAAAAGATCAGAGACTCCATACTATTCTTCTAGTATTGGTATTTGCATCATCACAGCATCCACTTGAGGAAGCACGAAGTTTTGTGTCAGCACAACAAAATTCGGCAATATTAAGGTGACATCTGTGGCCATCAATAGTATTCTTACTGGGGAGACAGAACCTGCACTGGGTCTCAAATCAACTTCTGCAGGAGATGTCGAGCAAAACAGAAGTGTATTGGCTGCAAGCAGGACAACACAGGACTGGTGGGTTTTATCATGTATCTTTAACATAAGGTTATATTACCTTGTATTATTATAGGGCAAGATCCTCAAAGTAAACCTACTCCCACTTGAGACGAGAAGGATCTTTTAGCCTCCTCAGAAAAGATCTCTGCACTCTAGCCTCTTTCCATACACAGAGCTGCCGCCACCACCACCACGTCACTTGAAGGGAACTGAACCCAGGTCTTTCTACCTGATTTGTCTTACAGAGGAAGAATTACACCCTCCAAGCTTCAAATTAATGATTCAAAATGCCCTAAAGTCTCTGGAGAAAATTTAAAAAGTTTAAGGCCTGGGTCAGAAGAACAAAAATCAGAGGTTGGCCACCACTGGAGGGACAAGAMACATTATATAAAGAGTGTAAAAAACAGATGAGACTGAGACACATACAAAACCTCCCCAAACGGACAAAAAGATGCTCTTGGAGAAATACGAAGACAGACAGGTCCAGTAGAATAGCCTTTCCCACTTTCAAAGCAGCTACAAAGTTGCAAGCAACTTAAAGCTAACACTCCTCCACTCAAAACAGATCTAATAAATCAACCGCAAAACTTTCTAGATCACCCTTCCCTGTTGTGAAATGCTCTAAAACCAGCAGCTATTCCCACAAAACAAGTGCTGTCTCTCCAGATCACTCTTATGTTAATAGAACGCTGATTGTTATACAAATGTTTCTATTCATCCACATTTTTCCTTAGTGCGGACTGAAGACTACATTAAAATTACAGGAAGAAGAATGACAGAAATAATCATTCCCCTTTCAATGACTTACTTTTGACAGAACATAAAGCCTTCCTTTTCTCCAAATAACCACAGAACCCATGAGATTAATGTTTCTAGTGAGAAACAGAACTGTATTAACGCAGCCTGGAGTTGCAGGACACACCACAGCTTCCCTCCATTGCATAGACATTTCTACTACAAAGTTATCATGCACAGCATTTCCAACGTGGACATTGTTTGGGGCACTACTCATTCCCAAATCTAACATCACTGCTGGCCTGACACAGAAGTAACGAGCACAAGCAAAGCCAGCTCAAGGCTTCATGATCGAGTTTTGTGGTTGGACAAAAGCAGGTGCAGGGAAAGAGTCAAGCAGAAAGCCCTGGAGAGGCAGGATTGATTGCTGCTCCTCCCACAGGAGGTACCACCACAGAAGATAGATGGTGGCATCTGCTCCTGCTGGGAGCACATGCTCTTGCAGCGAGAACAGTACCTTCGTCTGGGATTCTCGCACAGGCAAAGCGGCCAGTGGAGCCCATCGACATGCACATGTTTTGCTGCCATTGCCAACTGYCCCACTTCCCATTTCCAAAGTGGGTCGTAAGCAGATATCTTCTATCATTATTCACTTAAATGTTTTACTGTGCCTACTCACAGATAAGAGCACCAAAGGGGTTTCTTAAGGAAGGGCAGATTAAGTCCTCCTTCCACTCTCTCCAGGTACTGCAATGGCTCACGCTCCCCCTTCTCATATTGAGCTTTCATGAAACTGCAACACTGGAAGGACAGGAACCCGGTCAAAGTTTTGCTATTGTCAAAGGCCACAGCAGTGACRCTAGTCAGGTGCTTGGATGCCAGGATAGTAAAGTAACCGGGAAAAGTAACTTGTCAAGACACCTGATACGACTGAGGCCTGATCTTCATTGTCAGGCTGGAGCTGTCAATGGATATAAATATTCTCTGGCAGTATTTTCATTTGAACTGTGCTATGCTAAGCCTTGGATCCAGTTCTTCTAACACTGTGGTAAAGAATGAAAGACATTAGATAGTAGAGACTTYAAAAAACAAAAAGCTCTCCAAAATACACGATAGAGTCCCCTTGAACAGCTACCAGGAGGCAGCAGGTGCAGCTAGGGAGCGAGCTGAGCRCCAGCCTGGGTATTACGGGGTGTCAGAGCTTCTCCTCCGAGCGGTATCGAGTGGCTCCCCTCCTAGAACCTGTCCTGATGAATTCCACCAAAGCCTGAAGGTAAAACTCTTGCCAAGCCCTCGTGATTGATAACTCCAGCACCTTCCTTCCCGCTCCTTCGGCTGCTTTCCAGACCTTTATTTTTCTCCTTTCTCTAAGTGTCTGCAGCAGGAAACCTCACTCTCTTTTCACTGCGTGTTTCTCTTAAAACAGAGATCTCTGCATTGTAACGAAGGCACCCCTGGGTATTAGTGACAAATTAGTCACCAACTAAAGAATATTTGCCTTTCATTTCATACCAGGTGGAAGATATTAAAATCTCCAGAGGTATTTTCCTACTCTGCTACAATAAATCATCGCACAATTTTAAAGGTAGTAAAATTAAGTCATTTTAAAACAAAAGCTCACTGCATAAAAAAACCCATGTGTTAATATAGGATTAAATATTCTTATGAAACTGATTGGGGGACATTACCATAAAGGAACTGAACACTAACTTATTTTACTTTGCACATTTATATTAAAGATAACTTATCTTTTAAAGTAAGGAGTTATTCCCTTCTGGGAACAAAAAAATAACTGAACCTACAATGGCTAGAAGTACTGTCTTTAAAAGGTTAGCAAAAATATTTTTCCTTCTTTAATTATTTAACCTAATATAAAACACTACTTCAACTATACAGAAGGTACCATACAACACATAAAAGGCAAAGTCTTGCACTATCTGATTCTTTTGTTGAAGAAATTGTAAAGCAGCAGCAAAARTAGAAAAACTCTTAAAAAGTAGCARGGTAAAGTCACAGGCCAYTGCAAAATTGGAGAAAATTCAGTGAACACAGCTTTCTAGAAAGGCAGAGCAACATTTTAATTGCGACTTGTGTTAAAAAGGTACTCAAAAACATTAACTTCACAACCATGCAGACTTTGTATCTTCCCACTTTACTATGAGGATAGAAAATATTTATAGGTTATAATTAATACTAAATACTACACAAGTGACTTACCCAGTACTTTTGACTGTATGACTTTACATATACTTGTATGTGCTTAATCATCAACTAAGCCACTTTCACGTAACATTAGACCTACTAGAGTAGTTAAGTGAACAAGTTCCTTCTGTAACCAAAAGCAATGCTAGCACCCCAACAGGCATCTCCTGCCGGGATAAGTGGTGCTGGGAGGAAAGTCTACCAATAAATACAGATTACGGAGTCTATATGCAAATGTATGTTCTTCTATTTACCAAGGAAAAATCGGGGAGTGGAAGATAATTAAAAAGCAGAAATGTAAAACCAAAGCGTTAAACACATCTAGGTAGTTCCAGACCCCACGATGCTCCTTCCCTCCAATGCAGCCCTTCACCGCCCTGTTCATCCCAGTGCTGATCATCACCTGCTGTCTGCTCAACCTCCACCAAGTTTAAGTTCAAAACAATCTTTTCCCACTTCCCATCCTAAACTGGAGGGCAATGCTTCTGCACACTGTTAAGCAACCACCACGYTTCACCACAGATATGGTTAAACTGCTGTAATCATTAAATAATCCTGATGTGTGTGTGTGGGGGGGGGAGGGGATGGTGCTGAAGGAAGGGGAAGCTCCAGGGTCTTTAAGAAGGAAAAAGTCCAATGCCAGCATTAGCACATCTTGTTTTAGCACTAGACTGATTTCCAATGCAAAGCAAAGCGTATGCCTCTACTCGCAGCCCAAGCTCACAGGGGGCATCAGTAGCATTTCAAAACTAATCAAGCCTAGCAGTTTTRCACAAAAGCAAAACTGGACTTCAGATATTTTGAAGACTCAGTTTGCTCCCCAACCATTTCACTTTCCCCAAGTTAGTCATCTGCTGTAGCGAACAGGAAGGATGGCTGCCAAACAAAATTAAATCTTATGTAACAGAGGAAATGCATCTTCTTTCAAACTAGAGCTTAAATATTCAGGCGCAGAGATACTAAAGAGGCTGAAGTTAATGAAAGAGAAACAGCAACGGTCTGTCAAAGTTTTAGGACAGAAGATCTTACGCTGCCTCGTGCAGGGTCACASGCACCTGCAGCACGCTGGGACGTGCTTGCTTTTGCTACCTGCTGCCGGCGCCCTTTGCTGYATCGCGAGCAAGGCTCGTGCCCTGCAAGGCTCTCGCGCCGCTGCTCGACCCAGGCCTGCGCGCACCGTGCTTGCGATGTGAACTTTTTTAAATGCACTTCTGCAACAAGTACAGAGAATTTAAAACTGCTCCCTCTCAAGAGGCCAATCTTTGCCTAAAATGACTGGGGACTGCAGTGGGAGACTGACTGGATGCCTAACATTTGCCTACAGTTAAGCACAAGAAAGGGGAAATTTTATTTTGCTCCAGTATTTAAGGCTAGCTTACTCCTAAGTCAGTGTCTCAGAGAAGAGTATCAATGCAGCATTTAACCTTTAGCTAATAAGAAAAATAAGATTCAGGCAGACCAGAATTGTTCATGAATTTGAAAAATAATGTTAACTTACTAAAAAAAGGAAAATTTGGATGCAGCCAACAACACTAGAACACTTTTACTTACAAAAGTGTCTAGTTGCATAAAAGCAGTGCTTTTGGTGTTCAAAGGGTGGAAAACCAGTAACTTTTCAAACAAAACTGTTTACTATTGAGCAATTTTGAATTGTTTGAGCCACAAAAATGGAGAATGATCATTTATTTGCATAGCAGTACTTCAGTTTTGTAAATTTAAGTCAATATCATAAATGTTTACTGAAAGTGAAATAAAACATTTTGTAAATACATTTGGACTTACCACTATAATCTTACAGATTGTTACAACTTAAGTAGAAACAGGGTAATTGAGCACAGAAGGGCAGCAGCAAGGGGGATCATCACTGGTAGCAGAGGTTACATTCAAAATTGATCAGTTATTTCAAAATATTTGAAGGCAAAATTATCACACGGCAAAAATCTGAATCAAAGTGCCACCAAAAGATGAAGTTTGCAATAGATGTGAAATCTGCCTTTAAGCAAGCTGATGAGCGACTCTGTGTGGTGCAGAGACTAAGCTGTAAATAACCAGGGCCTGCAGATTGCTTTGCTTACTCAACCTATTTAAAAAATAAAAAATTTTCAGATGCCTGCTCCACTTTCCCCCCTCACTGTTTCTTGTGGGTGCCTGAGTAATCCTAGAGGCATTTCCAGTTTTTAAGGCATTTTGCTGAGTTTAAGAAACTTTCCCCACGTCCCCTTGCCTTTGTTTGGAAAGACAACGCTTCCCTACTCCGCTTCGGTTTCTCTGTAAAGTCTGCCCTTCTCGGCAGAGTGGGGCAACAACGCTCTCCTAGTTAACCGGTTAATACCTAGAACCAATTTGTTTTTCATTTAGTCCGCTGGGCTGCTCGGTTTCAAAAGCAGGGGGGGCAGATCAGAACTCCCGCACCGCGAGGCTGAACGCCTGAGCATGAGGCTGCACACAGCAAAAAGTCACCGGTTCTCAAACCCGCCTGCACATCTAGGCAGTGGCAAGCAAAGCCGGACTTTCTCTGAAGACTGCAGCCCAGAGAAGCAGAGTCGCTTGGCTCTGACCRGGCTTGCAGTCTGCAGCACTGATTTATTTCAGAACATCCCCAAAGAAGTCTTTTATTGTTGAAATAATTCAAGACTTCCATCCCCTGAGTTATTAGCTGGTGCCGCAGCAAAGGCAAGCTGAGGTTCACCGTGCRCCAATTTCCTCTCCCCCGAAGCGGAGAGGGGAGATGAATGACACCGACATTTCACCCGGCACTCACGCGCAGAAAGGCACGGGAAGAAATCACAGGTTTGTAACCAAATACTTTAAATCTCCATTTCCTCACGAGGAAACCAGTTGGGAATAAGTTAGAAATGGGCTATCAGCAAGGAAGTTTCCAACGTCTGAAAAGCAAACTTCAACCAATTCCTACCAGTCTCTGTCCATCAGCAACAAACACTTCACCTGCGCTTAAAACCACTCGGGGTCCAAATTACCTCCAGGYTCTCCCCACCTGAATCCCATTTTCAGCGTCTGCCCTGGAAGCTGGCAGCAGCAGCAGCTCCCGCAGCCAGCAGCCCCCACCCCAGGGCAGGAGCACGCACTCGGCTGCGACAAAAACATCAGCCAGCAAATAGGCACAAATTTCACAATGGCTGAGGTCATTCCCTTTAAGTCATTAGGGTTTGCGGGTGAGTTTTCCTGGTGGTTTTAACATTGGTTTCTGTGATTGCAGTTATGCTTATTTGTGCATTTAGAGTGTATGATCTAATACACTTAGGTTTAACTACTTCATTCTTTTGACATTCTTTCCAAATTATAAAAAGGATTCTTGGTGTTTTCACTGCCTTGGTAAAGAAACAAAACTGCTGTCCGCATAATTTCTTAAAAATACAGAACAGAGTAAGTACTTGTTGAAAATAATTCAAAGAAAAAAACCACACCAGACATTTCCCCCCAACATAGCACCTATTTTTGTCCTCCTCTCTACCCATCTAAGGCAACCTACTGTTTTTTTTTTAGAAATAGCCATCCTGCTTTTTTTAAAAACTAAAATACCTTGAGGGCCTGGATTTTTTTTTTTTAAACTTATAATCAACACAAGTTCTTTTTTTTTTTAATCCCTTTACTTTTACTGATTTTCTTATAAGAAGTCTACTCACTTGCAGTAGGTTGCACTCACACCGCATCTTCCTCAGCCGCTTTGACCCATAAGGTAACACTCATTTTATTCAATGCCTTTTGGTTATAACCTACTATGGGTCCTTGCTTGATAAAAAAAAATGCAAAACTCAATTTTGCATTTTCCTAATTGAAAATAGAACAGAGCAGAATTTATCATCTTTCCCCTCAGAGGTAAAAATAATACCAAACAGCCCCAACTCACCACGCTCCAAGTCAGGCTAGAGAAATCCACTGGCTCGTCGGAAACTTTAAGGAGCTCCAAAGTTAGACGAAGCTGCGAGCGCGCGTACGTGCACCCCCTCCTCCGAGGGCCGCGTAGCGCACGGCTCCCGGCTTGTACACCAAAGCAGCACTAAAATATTTTAAACAAGCTCTGCTAACCGGAGGCCGCGGTTATTTCTAGAAAGGCCATTCCCAGCGTCCCCGACACCGCCCGACGCGTCCCACGCTCGGCCCCGGCCCGCAGCAGCGGCGAGCGTCGGGAGCGCCCCGGTTCTGCCGCTTCGCCCGCCCCCGCGGCGCCCCCCA
>NW_028186534.1:4218742-4222203 GCF_003343005.1 Rhea americana | reverse complement strand
CCGCGGCGCCCCGGCACGCACGCGTTCCGGCCCGACGGCGCCGCAGCCGAGTGACCTCCAGCGGGAAGGACTACCCCCCACGCAGTCTTTCTGTTCTTAATTCACACACCTCCAGAATAATTCAGAATTATTCAAGTCCCAACTGGGCAGAGTGGGTGAAGAGGGGGTTGATTATTTAAAACTAAATCATCATTTTAAATTATAATTTAAATTATAAAACTAATAAGGCTCCAGCACAGTCACTGGAATTGTCTATATAGTGGCCACTATTTTACATTCAATTTTCCTTTCACACTTCTTTGAGCTTTAAATCAAGAGCAACTGAACAGCTTGCTGAAGGAGGAAACAGGATCTAGTTTTGAGTGATTTGATCAAAAGCATTTTGCAAGACAACTGCACGGCCCTATATCCCTGTTCTTATTTTCTCCTCCCTCCTGCTTCAATACGCYGGCAGCACCAAATCTACCTGCAAATGGCAACAGCTCCGGGTCCCAAACGACCCGGCCAAGAGGAGGCTGCAGTGACTTGCATCCTAACTGAGGGGTTATCCTGCCCCAATTAAAACAGGGCGCTTGATAAACATCCTTGCTTGAGTTGAGATCTACAAATAAAGATCAAGTATTGCCATAAGAATTAGACTGCCACGAACGACTGCTTTCCGATTAGACTTCCTAAGCCAGCCAGAGTGGTCTTTCCGGCTTTGCAGCAGAAAAGGGAGCGAAGGAGACTTGCTCAGCTCTATCTGTTCATATCAAAGTGAATTTTATGCCAGGAGGTTTAGACAGTTACATCATTTTTTTGTTTTGTTTTTAATTCTTGTACTTTTAAATAAAGTCATTGAAAAGGAGGACATATCTAAAAATTCAAATGAGCTCACTCTTGCACATGCCACTGTTTATATCTCTGAATGTTTTTTTGGTTCCTTGTTGGTATAATTAATTCTGTCCAGTATACTCTAGTGTGGTAAAGAAAGCTACCAGACTGTTAGTTCAGAAAACTACGCCATGTATTAATCCAGCTTGTATGGCTATTGCTATGTATAATTTATGCATATGGAATTGAAATGGTAGTACAAGCTTTCCTTACTCAGTCTACTAAATAAACCCTTCACTTATGGGATATATTTATAATCTTCATAAAACTGAAGTGACATAGTATACATAAAGGATTTGAATTTGCAACTTCTTTTAACAGTTTATCCCTAAAAGTTACAGCATCCAGGCAAAATATATGAAAAAAATTTCCTCGTATTCTAAGAACTTTCTAGCTTTGACAAAATTTTAAAAGCATTTTTTACTGCCTGAGTAATCTTAGCTTTCATTTCCACAGATTAAGTCTAACAACCTGTGAACTTATCACAGAAGAAATTTCCTGCAAAGCGTAATTAGTCTTCAGCAGTGTTCTTGCTTGCTCTCCAGCTGAAGACACCTTAAAACCATCTGCTTAACTGCAAAGCTTGGCACAGAAAAAATAATCTTCCTGAAGATAATTATATCTGATTTTAGAATAGCTCTTGTACTACTATGGGTCATAAATAACAGTTGAGAAGACAGCAGAAAATTAGTAACTTATTTGTTTTCTTTGTCAGCAGTATGTACATATGTAAACTGATCACACAACTACAGCCACACTGACTTTAGGGGGACATCTCACAGGCTCAAAGTTAAACATGCACCTAATTTTTGTGAGATTAATTTAATTTTCAAAAAATCTAGCATGTCCAGCCACCTAAGTGCTACAGAACAGGAACACAAGGGGAATTAAACTCAGGTATTCATGCTAAGAATATCACTTAATTCCTTCATATAATCAAGGTATACGCACCACACATCATGTAGCTGAATACGGGTCTTATTGCTGGAGGGAGAATCAATGTTATTTCTTCCTAAGGAAGCTCTTTTAATGAAATTTAAGACTGCCAAGGTTGTAAGACATTTGAAACAGCAGCTCATTTCAAACATTTCAACCAAATAGTGGTGATAAGATTTGCGAGTCATGGGAACCAAGTCTCTATGTAGCACTTTAAAAGCGAGCTGAGGAGAGTGGGCTAAACAAAGCAAAACAAAACCATGAGCCTAAAACCAAACAAATACACTGCCTGCTATTTAGCCAACAGCTCTGAGTCTTTTTTTGGGGGGAGGGGAGGCTGGGTGAAGGCAAGAGGATGAAGCAAAGGAATTGCATGGACAACTCAACTCTAACTTCACAATTTAATTTTGAATCATACAGCAAGAAATTGGGTTTTTTTTTGAAGAGATAAAGTAATTAAATCAAGGTTTCAAACACAATGTTATTTCACATGAATTTTGAAAACATGCTTAAGACCACTTTAGAATGCTTCCAAAGCTGCAAATTAATTATTTTCAAGGTATTTGTACCATCTTTCCTATTTACACACGTAACACTTCAATATCAGAGAAGATAAAAAAAAAAAATCAGCTTTAAGAAAAGTAAAGGTTGATATGAGCTAAAGAGGAAAAGAAAAAAGTTTGTTCTGTGTGCAACATCTAACAGACAAGCAACAACGCAATACTAGATATATGAAAGGAGTTAAAAAAAAAAAAAAACTTTTAGACATAGAACAACTAAGTTAAATAAATGCTGTCTTTTGGGCCCAAAATACACAGACATAAGCGGGCAGAACTTTCACACAGTTCTCCAAAGCATTGGGGAAGAAYTCCACGGAGAACATTCCAGAGATGGGAACTTCTCAAAGCAACAAGCTCCATAAGAAAAATTAAACAAGAAATTATTGCTGCCATCGACATTAGCAACGCTAAGGGATAGGTGCATTTGATACTACACTGAATAAGATGCTTGTTAATAAATTTCATGTAGACCAATAACCTGTTTATTGGTCAGCCATACGTATTTGAACAATTAAAGTTTCATCCAAGAGAAGGTATTGTTTGAAATATTTTAAAACCAGCAACTGTACACCACGAACAATTTTCTTTAGAGGCCACTCGCTGCGATCAAGCAAAATTTAACACCCAAAGTTTCCTTAAAGCGTATAAATCACCCTAAAAGTTTTCCTCGTACGAGCAAACGCAAAAAATAAAGCTCACGAACTCACTTTAAACGCACGCTCAAGTTCCCCCGAGAGCTGCGCAGCGCAGCGCGGGCAGCTCCGCGGCACAGCCGGACGCCGCCGCCCGCCGCGCCGCGCTTCGCGCCCCGCCAGCCCGCGCACGGCCACCGCGGGCGCGCAGATCCCAACCGCGGAGCCCGCCTGCAGCCGGCCGGCGCCTCCGCGGGCGCGGACAGAGGCGGCGAGGGGAGAAGCCGCGTATGCCAACGCCGGCGCGCAGGGCGAGCCGCGCTGCGCCCCGCGCCCCTACTCACCGGAGATGCAGCGCGGAGCCGCGGCACTGCGGAGTGTGCGCGCCCGCTGCGGGCGCAGTGAGCATGTGCGAGGCAGGCGCGTATGCCCGCGGAAGGGAGCGGAGCGGGGCGGCGGC
>NW_028186534.1:4118545-4218504 GCF_003343005.1 Rhea americana | reverse complement strand
CGCGGCCAGAGGCGCGTCCGCGGCGCGCCGCCCCGCTCTAGCTGCGCGCTGCCCACCCGCGACATCCGCGTACCGTCTCCGGCGCGGTTCCGCTTCTGCGCGGGCGCATCCTGCCGCTACCGAGCCTCCGCAGTCTTTGCGTTAATCGCCTCCTTACCACCTGGTGACAGTTCGTCAGTATTAATTAAAAACCCAGAGCGCTTTTTGTGCCGTTCCCTCGGGCGCGCGCCGCACCGCGGAGGCGCCGCCGGCGCGCTCCGGCCGCCTCCCGCGGGCGCGCGGAAATCCCCGCGCTCCCGTGAGCTGTCCCCGTCCCCCCGCGCTGCAACGCGGAGGCTCCCACCGCTCCGCACGGGAAAACCCCGGGGCCACCCCGCTTTGGCCAGCGACGTCCTCGGGGGAACCGGGACGCGGAGACGCCCCAGCTGCCGGGTCCGCCCGGGACCCTCCAGCGCGCACCCACGCGGAGTGGGGTTTCCCTCCCTGCCACCGGCCTGAGCCCGGCTGCAGCTTCCCTGCTTAGTCTCTCCCAGGCCGGGGAGGCATCCGAGGAGACCAGGCAGGCGGCACCCCGGCGGGGGTTGTTGCACCTCACCCTTCCTCCCGGACAGCGGGACCCCACGAACCGCAGGGGAAGGGGAAAGCCGAAGGAGCACAAAGGGTGTCGAGTTCAGGGTTTGAACAAGCTGCAGCCCACTCATGGATTTAACTCAAAATTTTGACAGTGGAACAAAAACATCATTGCAGCTAGACAGCTGTTTTTACTATCAAAGCCTCTCAGATCAGTTTGACTGCAAAGCGTGTTCCTACAGTCCAAAGGAGACAAAGCTCCTAGCATCAGTCCGGAGCTGGCAACCTTCCTAGCRTGAGCTACCTCCCGCCGGCCTAGGAAAACCAAAGCTCGCTCAGTTGTTATTCCCCATCAGTTCTCAGCACTAACCCAGTGATTTCCCCACAGAAATTACCTGCAGCTCTGAATCTACACTGCTCTCGCATTAAACCAGGATAGAGCACTGGTTTCTAGAGCTTCCTTACTGCTATTAGCTGTAATCTTGCTTTTGGTAAGAGGCTCCTTATGTCCTTAGGACCTGTCCATAAATAAATAAAATAAAGAAAATAATAATTAAAAAAAACACACACCTTTTCCTTCTCCCCCCACTCCAGAAACCCAATTGCCACATTTGCTGCTTTGGAAGCTGATCTTAACAAGTAAGTTCATATATGAAATTCCTTGCATGCAAATTCACTCAACCTCCGATTTCACAACATATTTAAATATACGCTTAGTTTTATGCATGTGAATAGTCCTACAACAATCAATACAATTATTTACTTAAGTGCTTAAAGCTAGGCAGGTATTTAAGGACTAGTATTGTTCGTGGTAATGCCACAGAAAGCCAGTCAAAGACCAGGACCTCCTTGTTTGTACAGCACCCTGCTCACAAAAAGACACTCCTTGTCCCTTTCAGGGTAAGTAATTTTTGCAACTTGTGAATTAGTGCCAGAAACACCTTTCTTGAGCTGGTGGGTAAACATTATTTGTCTGCTCTAATATCCTTCGTATGTACTAAAAACATTGTATGCATTTTAGAAGAACAGATAAAGGCACAATGGGAAAAGGGTGCAGAGAGGAAGATAAAGGATATTTTTCAATTAGGRGTTTTAGATATTTTCCACCGTTGTTAGCATTTAGCACACACAGCTAAATCCCTGYAGATCCGAAAGGTAGCGTAGAGAGGCAGGGAGACGAGATCATTTCTTCTACCTTGTGGATGGGAATAGGGGCACCCGGCCGTGCTGTCAGGTGAGCATAGGTCACAGGCACGCGGTGAGGGAAGATGGAGCACCAGGCTGCCGGCCAGGCAAGGAGCAGCAGATCCCAGCAGCCAGCTGAATAAAGGTCTGTATTTCACTGAATGGGGTCATTTTCAGCCATATAACAGGCGTTTTTCCAGAGTAATGGATTTCTTCCCCCCCAAYCCCCCGAAGACCAAGTCAGGTTTGGAAGGGGATTTTCCTGATGTGCCACCCTGGGCTCATTCCCCTGTACCATAAAATTAAATACTAGATGTAAGCTGTGCAGAGAGTTTGCATATTCACCAAATGGAAGTGTCCCCAGTCACCTGGGTGGGTGACAGTGCCCTGGGCAGGTCGCAGAGCTGGTGGCCTTGCTCCTTGGACATCCCGGGGCCAGAGCAAGTAGCCCCTGCTGTGCCCTTTGGCTACATCCCAGCAGCTTGGGGAGCTGCCTTCTCCTGGAGCCTGGGACTCAAAGATTGTCCCTTAGAGAGATCTGATGTGGACTACTAATTAGGGAGTGAGCCCACTGCTAACCTCTGCTTCTCCTCTACATTCCCAAGGAGGCAAGRAGCTAAAACCAAAAGTTTAGGTACTGTAGAAACAGAGTTTGCTTGAGGAAATATTTCCAGTTTCTACTGTCCACTTTACAGTCAAAACAAACATTGTTACATGAGTTCAAACAACTGTTCCCACCTATCAAACCAAGAAATGGGAAGCCACTATTAAATTTTAACATATTCTGTAACTATTAAGATCTCCTGCCACCCTCTGCTACAAACCAAGGCAAGAAACCCTCAAAAGACACACAGAGGACTCGTTGCGAGTATTGAATATTGTTAGTCCCAAGTATGGAAACATCCTAGCCAAACCCCAAGTGTCATGAAATGGGTTTACAAATCACAAGATCTTAAAAGCAATACATTTAGGGCCCTTAATTGCTCTATGGTCCTTGGGTTCATGCTTTCAGTTTCTCCTCGCAACCACAATGCTGAGTAACTCACTTGTCTTCTAAAATTAAAACCAAGACTCCTGTGTGAAAACATGGTGCCAGAGCTCAGGCTTTGAAGGGAAAAAAAAAAAAAAAACACCCTCACATTTTTAGAAGACTTTCAACAAAATTGCCGAAGTTGGCAACCATAGCATTTCCTAACACAWTTTGTGGACTGCAGTGAAATTTCATTCTCAAGGCTAGTTGCTTCCTCTGGTAAATGCTCTGGATTGCTGCTGTTTTTGTTAGATCATCATTAATTTATGCAGTGCTTTAAATGCAGAGGAGAGGTGCCCTGTCCTCAAGTAATTAGAAGATAACACAACCTAAAGACTATTTTGAATCTTCTGTCATACAACTGATTTTTTTTTTTTTTTTTTTAAAGCCATTTCACAGACTGGAGCTCAGTCCTGCAAGGTGCTACGGGTCTGATTCTGGAAAGAATTTAAGCATAGGTTTAATTTTAATACTGTCAAACTGCTCTTGATGTAACAAAGAGCTTAATACAGGACCAGCTCTTCAACACAGGTATTATTTGAGGGCGATTTCTCAATGCTAGACCGGTTTGTGTGACGAATGCCAGAGCACTCGGCACCTTGTAGGATGGTGTCCCTTCAAGGGACAACAAGAGCTTTGCAAGGACCCCTCTGCTAACATCTTACATCATGTAGAACTGGAGCTATCATTTAAGATTTTATTATTATTTCTAAAAAAAAAAACTTGTCCTCAAAGCTGCAGGCCATAATGTTAAACAAATTGTTAGCTGGCTCTTCGGTACTGATGATGAACCAGTATTTGTTGTTTAGCCTGGTGCTTCATCAAAATTCAGAACATTTGTAACTGATAAACAAAGTGCATGTTAGCTATTAAAGCTCAAAATTAGGCAGGCAGTAAAAAGTAATCTGAGAGGAGGACTGTAGCTACTGATACTATTGAAGCTGGTCTTAAAACATATGGTTTCCAATCATTGGCACAATGCACAAAAATAAAAGCCTGCAACTGAGGAGTGCCTGATCTTTTCACCACTAAATGATCAAATATGCCTGTTTTTTAATTTTATATCCCCTTCCTCTTTCTGGTTTTTAAGAGTGGAAGTTTGATATTTTATATTGGTGAAGATTTGGCCCTTTGTACCACCTACAGACGGGCTTCATTAATCAATTTTTGTTACTGGCTTGAAATGAAAAAGTTTACTTAAAAAAAAAAACTGCCACCACTCTGCTTGGCATTTGTCCTATAGAAATAAGAGCTCTCACTATCCTTCCTCACATGTTAGCAGAAAAATGATCTGCACTATGAAGACAAGAAAATTTTATGAATTCCTTCAAAAATTTTAGAATTTATTGCAGGGCAGAATGCCGTCACTCTGCTGGGGGCAGCAATAAGCCAACAAGGGGAATTGTGACTGTGATGGTGCGACAACAAGTTTGCATATRAAGATATTAAAACAGAAATTAAGTTTTTGCAAACATTTTGATAAATATTTATTTTCTTTAGATACGGGTTGATTTATCTTTTTCTCCTCTCCACAAGCCGTTTACAAGCTCTTTTAATAATGTAACAGGAGAGCAAATGTATGTTTTCCTGTCTTATTAGCAGGTGCTGGAACATTTTATGCAAATATCGATGGCTTGCTGCTGACTCGCTTTGGCACATACAGCTGATGAGCCCCGTTTTGGATGCCAGAAATGGCCATGGCTCTGCTGGTAGAACAAATCAGGTTGCAGCAGAGAAGTTTTATAGAGAGATTTGAAAACCTGACCTGAGGCAGAGCTGGAGCAGTATTTTTAAGTTAAGATATGATATGTTATTTCAATTACCAGTAGTAAAAAAAAAAAATCACTAGGAAGAGTTTGGGCACAGATCCATTGGGAGAGGAGGTGTACAAGTGTTTTTTTTTTTGTGCTAGAGCAGGGCTGGAAAACAGCCAGTGCTCCACTATAATCAATATGTGCATTGTAAGTCAGGTTAAGAAACCTTGTATTAATTTTTAATAAAAGAACCTTATCTTGGAAGAATAGGATGTATTTGTGGTCTGAAAGGAAGACACATGGTCCACTCACCCAGCAGTGATCATACTGTGAATGAAAACGGAAGGTATTTGTGCAGTTTTGTTCTCATCGGTTGCTAGCATTTTTTTTTTTTTTTTTTTTGAAAACACGGTGAATATTTTGTAGATACCAACTTCCTCCTTTGGGAAGGCTTGTGAATTCCACAGACTGGCAAACCCTCTCCTAAATCACAACTTCTGGCTCCGTTTCTCTATGACTGGAGCAGCATGCATAAGGCAAAACGTAATTCAGGGACATCACYGGAGTTGCTTCTGGAGCAGGTAGCATTGCATCTGCCTCCAGGTAACTGATGTTACAGTAAGCCAGAAAAAGCAGCGTCGGGTGGGCTCCAAATAAGGCTTTGGTTAGCTTTTGATGCAAGAACATCGAAGTCCCTCCAGCTGCGGCTGTGACAGCAGTCCAGCAGCACCTCCGGGCAGAATGGCTCCCAAAAGGCTRATTTACAGGCATCTCGTGGAACTGGCAAGTGTTCGGGGACTTCAGTCACCCATGAACCAAAAGCCATCCTCTTCCAGCTTTACATCTAACTTTGACTCTGGTTTGGGGAGGGAGGGAGGTGATTTGGGGACTYTAAATGTAGGCACTCTTGAACTTTTTAAACATGCCTGTCTCTGGTGGGAATGAAGTCTCATTATTATGTATATTAAAACTGATAATCAAAGACAAATGCTCCAATGTGTTATTTTAAATGAGGAGAATGTTTACCTAAATTCTATCTACTTTGCTTTTGCTCAAGAAATCTCATCTGGCTTTCTAAACTGAACTCTTGCTTAAGCTAACCTTTAGGTCACATTATACTTGATGGAAAAACTAGGGACAAATTCAGTTGTACTTTCAATGTAATTTAACTACACCACAGAAACAGGCTTTCAAACCTTTCATCGAACTGATTTACGAGCGGAACTAAGGCTTGCTTAGTACAACATTTTCACAGTAAGAGTTACATTCCCACAAAAGGGAACACTGTCAGGTAGAATGACCATGAGTCAATTCTACCAAGCTAATTGCTCTGTTCAGTTGAGTTAATCTGGCTGCCTCAGAATTTCTTAATTAGAAAAAAAATGAAATAGAAATCTAAAACATGTCTAATATTGCAAAGCAAACTAAGAATTCTGTACAACAGATACAGAAGAATACAGATGCAGTATTCTCAGATATCTATTTTGCCATTTTCCCACCATTAACATTATTTGGACTTTTTAACTGGTTTTACAAACTAATGAAAGGGCAGAATGTTATATGATGAAGAGTTGGAAAGCAAAGGAGATATGCTTCCAAGTTATAAAGATGCACATCAAATTAAAAGAATAAAAGAATAAGTGTAAATATTACACTGAAGCTTAGTAACCCAAATCTAGTTAGATAGTGTTAAGTCTATTCTCAATTTGTTTCATTAATAAGAAAAGCGATTCACTGTTTATCGAAACAGAGATTGTTTGCTGGAGACATCTTGCTAATCCATACTAAACGCAAGAGTAAAATCTACAAATCTGAGCACTCCGTGCACCCTTCTGATAACTCATTGGTCACCCTTTAGAAGTGCAAAGCAAGTAAATCAACATGATTTATAGTTTTGGGAGCAATTCTCTGCAGATCAATTTACCTAGGATAATTCTTTCAAAAAACCCATTTGGGTAAAACGTTTCCTTTTCTTTCTGTGCTCAAAATGATAATTAGACTAAAATGTTCCCTTATGTTCCAAAAATGGGAGCTCTCCTGATCTAAACTCTACTTTGTTTTTGTTTATTCCTGCACACAACCTTCGCTCGCTGCTGTGCCGTGGTGTGACRGGCGCTCAGACGCCGCTGGACTATGCCCTTCCCCAGCACATGGAGAGGACGAGCAAACATCTGCTCTGCGCGACACAGTCCCGCCTCGGCCCAGGAGATTCACTCCTCTGCTCTGTTATAAGGGGAGCAACTTGGGACTTTCAGAGAGAAGTTACTCCATTCCCAATTGGGGGAGGTAGTGTGATAAGATCTCCATCTGGCTTGTGGCAATTTGAGTACTTCTACTGCCTTGTTTATACCACTTGAAATATATAATGAATACAATATGCTCTCCCCCAAATAACGTTGCATATAAGGCCTGTAAACTTAGAGTAAGAAGTTGCATAAAAGTACTTAGCACTTTACATCTCTATAAATGTTAATAAGTGTTCCTTATAATGCTTTTCTGAACYTCTATTACACCCAAAAAGCAGACAGGGAAGCATAAGCAGCAGAGATGGCAAAGCAATATTGAAGAGTCAGCCCAGTGGTCAATCTTTCTCACATTCTTTTATTATTAATAGTATTTTTATTACTCTCTTCCCCCAGCCAGAAGTTCTCATTAAAATTCCTACTTGTTCAGGACCATTAARGGCCATATACTCCCTGGTGAAAGGTGAGCCCAGGACAGGCAGTGCCCRCACTAATGGGGCACCATCCCACAGGGGCTGAACACAAGGGGCAGAGCTGGGTGRTGGTAGCATCAAGAGCCTCAGACACGAGGAGCAATGAACCAGGTCCAGGGTCCTTCCAGGGAGCCCAGTCAAGAGGAAAAGCCAAAGGGGCAAGAGAGGACTGGAGATGAGTTACAGCATACCTGTGAGAGGTGCAACCACAGGATAAGCTGTCTATGGTCTGAGGTTCCTCTCCAGGAGATAAGCTGCCTATAGCACAGGTCTAAGTCCATCCAGAAGGAGAGCTAGAAACAAACATACCTACAACATAGCTCAGGAAAAGACTAYGTATCCAGGTCTGAGCTTAAATAGAGCTCCTRGGCCATGGGCAGAGGGTGTGGAGGGTCCCAGGTGAGGCTGGTCAGAGCAATTAAGGCCTGTGGGTATATTCAGGGCCCTGACAATATTTGGAAATAGATGAAGTCCAAATTTTTCAGTTTATTTGCTCTAGTTTGGTGCTGGACATGAGGGAACAAGTTGAAGTAAACTCCGAGCTAACTGACAACCTAGGCTTGAGTTCAATTTTACAAAACAAGGTGGTTGTGCAACTGCAGCACTTGGAGTAAGCAGAAAAGACATGCAGGCAGCTGGAGAAGGGCTCTATGCAAACCAGAGAAATGCCCCATGGTAACCCATGCAATTAGGTGAGAGTATTTGACATCTAATCACCAGCATTTTACTGTAGAGTGTAATTAACTCACTAGAATTTAATTAACATATTTTCTTATTTAGATAAATCTGCCAACTCTTGACCTAGATCAACCTGGTTCCAAGGGTCATGCTTATGACTGTAATTATACTTGAAAGGGCCAGGGATATGGGAAGGCCCAGATGGAAGAAATTGTTYCATTAAACTTCCAAGCGTCTTTATGTTGCCTAATATCTCTGAGAAGACCCAATACCTTTCTGTTTCTCCAAAATAAAYCGATGTCCCTTTATGCAGATCCTTGAACTGAAGGAGACCGATCATTTCATTGAAAAAAATGTAGCATGGTATCCCCATCACTCTCTTAGAATATGTACTTATAGAAAATAATATATATATGTATATATACACACTCACTTATTTTTTGCCTTTGTGAACTGGTATAAAATGCCCATGTAACTGCTCAGTCTGGGAGAAGAGGAATTTTCAGTCAGATTTCATGAGTCTCACTTCCTTCATTTCAAACATCGCCTATTTTAATGCTAACTTTCAGAGGCCCTCTATGCCAGTACAATATGGATCAGAAATATTGAGTGCATTACAAGTAGCAGGTTACACTTCAAAACACTTGGTTCACAGTGTTCAAGACCATTAATCATTTTTATTATTCTAAAGGACTGAAAGGGCTTAGAAACTTTGCCTAGGAAGCAGTATAGATTCTGAACAGCTGCACTGTGATTCCTGCTCACATTAGATTTTGGACAGACCATTGATTTTCAGTAAATGCTCTTGGCGGCCAGGAAGTGCTGAAACTGGCAAACTTTCCTTGCAAAGTTTTTTTGCTTCTGAAATGAAAAACATGCTGGTTATTCTGATTTAGATCATCAGTATGGCTCTGATTTACCACTACATCACTCCTGTCATAAAACTGGAGTATCAGGGGAATTTAGTTAACAGACCAGACAAAATCCAGCTCATTGCAGGGAGCAGATACAGAATTTTGGAAAGATTTTTGGTATGTGCATAGCTGTGTAAATAGGTACTGTATATGTAAACCTTTGCATATGTTTTTTCTCCATTATGACAGTCACTAGTAAGGAAAATAGACGTTTGAACTTGTCTGTAGGTGAGTTCAGATTAGTTCTTCTAAACAGAGTGAAAAATATTGCACTTAAGGAAATGTGCTTACAAACTATCGAAAACAAAAGTATCTTCATTACCCCTGCAACAGCACATGTAACTCCAGTTACATCTAATGTCTGCGTATATTTTTGCATACCTCACCCTGCRAACAGCTATAGCACCCACAGTACAGAGAGATGGCAGAGCCCTTCATCCAGGATTGCTTTCCTGGAAGTTACATGTTCACGCTACCAGCTAACCGAAAAAAACCAGCCTCTGTTGTTCACAAAAACCATGGTGGTTTAGGAAGGGGCACGTAGAACCAGGCTACCTTTTTAAAAGGAAATGGAACAGTAGGTTGGGCTTGAATGTACAGGGAAATCTCAATTCAATGAAAAAAATAAAGAATCCTTATCAGAAAATTTCTTTTTAATTACATTTTTTTTCYGACAGCGAAATGGGGAAAATAAACACCATTTACTTTTAATAATGTTTTATTGGAAACATTCTCTAGGCAAGGCAACATTCCTTTTTTGCAACTTTCTCTTTTCATGTTCTCTAAAGGCCACTGGGATTTTCCGGTGAGGGAAAAAATGAAGAAAGGGGAGATGCCTTCCYGCCCCACCAGCAAAGATGGGAAACAAAATCATTCAGGTTCCAGAATCTGAAATGATGTTCACTATAAAGCAGTGCTATTTTGATTATCTTCATTTGAAGTGAAATGGAAATAGAATTACATTTAATTTGAAAACCTTTCTGGAAAAAAAGGTTGCAATCTTTGCATTTTTCTGAAAAAAGGTTCTTCTGAAGAAAATTGAGTCTTATTGCCTCCTCCAATAATGATGATGAGTTCTTTATGTAACCCCCTCAAAAAAAGAATGGAAGTACAATAGCTTGGTTACTGTGAAGTACTGCTCTCAGAGAAATAAAAAACATTTTGTGAATTTAGCATTTGCAATTCTRTAGAGATCCTTGTGTGGTAAATGTATGGGGAATTGAATTCAAATGGAGCATTTGATGTGATTTGTCAAATATCTGATAACCCCCCTCAATTTCCTACCTCAGTAAAGATGAATTTACTGTTGTCAAATACTGTATCTTTTTTTTCTGAAGTGAGGCAATCACATGAAAATCTCAGTTTTCTTTCTTTTCTGTGAGAGGGTTTCTAGTTTTCATTGTTGTCACAGACTCAAAACATGAAATGAAAGGAATAAAATGAAATGAATAAAATCTCCCCAACTTTATAACTTTCAAAATCTCACAATTTTTAGATTAATGTCGCTGTTCTGCGGGTGGAGGCCCACACTATGATTTAATACCCGTGCAGTTGACACAGCTGCAGAAGAGCAGGAAGCCCAGCGTGTTTTATTTATAGAAATGCACAAGTTTTTCATCCTCTGATTGGTATTTTTATTTCAGTAGCATTTGAGATCCCACTTCCCTACTCATCGACATGGGAAAAGCTGCCGGCGCTGAAGAGCTGCCGGCTTTAGCAGAAGACGGAGAGAAGGTGGGACGGGAAAGAGTTGTCCTCAGCCGTTCTTCCTCCCTTCTCTGCTCAGGGCTCCCAGCAGGGAGGTTCACATGTGGGGTGCAGAGTGCTGTGGATTTTGAACCTTTTTTTTTTTTTTATCAAGAACTTAGCGCTTGGGGGATAGTGCAGAAAAACAAATCCAATGCACAGCGCYGCTTAGCAAGTAAACGTGTGCCGGGACAGGTTTCCACCAAAGCACATGCAGCTTCCCGAAGTGCTTGCTTTTGTTGCTTTTGGGATGAACTCTGCTTTCATCGCAGAGAGCCTTCTCCTTTGTTTGGAAAGGCTTTTTCTGCCAAGCAAAGTAAGTGCCTTTCTCAAGCACAGCCCTCTGAAGGCACTGAAGCRTGTTGAATACAGAGAGTGATTTGTTCCCCCAGGCGGTATATGTCTCGTATTAAAAATTACAAGATGAGAATCTACGGCTGTGCTGAGAGCACACACTGGATTTGTTGTATGGTGAGACAGGAACAGGTTATGGCTGATCTTGTTCATTCGTTGCAGATAAGAGAGGCGCTACCCTTTCCGTGTTTTTTTTTTTTCTTTTTTTTTGGGTCAGGATCAAATCCCCGTCTGTCCATCAACGTGAACAATTGTGTCTGAGTCAAGAATGCTTTGATTAAAAATGATATGGTTGGAAACACCCTCTTTGCCGAGAAGAAATGAGTAAGGAAATGGCCCTCATGTGTGAGCTTCTGAGGAGAGACTGTCTGCTCAGCTCACAGGCCAGTCAAAATATGCTTTCTGGCAAGGAAATTAATAAATAGACCAGCATCAGTGGATGGAGATTTAAGGGCAAGAGACTAATGTTGTTCTAAAATTCTTTTGGGTTGGAACATAAATCCGATTTAGTGAGGTCATAGTCAAAAATTAATTTATTTTCTATCTTCCAAACARTATTTTCTTTGTTAAGCAAGAATATTAGAGATTTTTAAAATTGGTATATGCTTTAAAATGTGTGAAAACTCTGGCCCCTTTCATTTCCTGAGGACAATCGTGTGATAACCTTAAGCAGTCCACATAAATGTATTAATCTCATATCCTTAACTGTTGTAGAGAATTGAGCAACCTCCACACTTTGACTTTCCTCTGTATTGGATGTCAAGAACGATATGAAAGGAGTCTTTTTGTGGTGAAAATGTAAAACTGCTGAGTAACAGCAAGATGACTACAGAGGAACCTGTTATGGAATAGTCTCCAGCTGAAGTGGTGGAAACTCCATCATTCAAAACATTAAAGTCTTATGACTACTGAAAGTTTCACAGTGATGGATGTTTTTCTTAAATTGCCAGCTTCTGAAATCAATGAATATGTGGGCATTTCCACCTGCCATGTTTAAGCAAGGACATAAGCAAGGTATGAACTTCCCTACTTGGGRAGAAAAACTTAGAAATGAGGCTCTAAAGGACTCAAATACAAAGAGAAATATTTTGTGCTTTGGCAGATCTTTATATTTTGAACCCGTAGCTCAACAAATAAAAGGTGTGTGGACTGGAAGTGTCCACGGTAAAGCAGCGCGGTGTGGGCCGGAGGAGCAGTGCAGCCTGCCCTGGGGTGAGGAGAGCATTTGAAACATTCCCTACTCAYCTTTTGCTTGTGATTCTTTGAAAATGCGCAGGTATTTGGTGCGTGTGTTTACACAGCTTTTTGTGGGCTAGTGAGGAGGTACAACCTGAATCCTCAACAAGCGGCAAACGGCTTGTGCTGGTGGCCTGGGATCTACAGCTGTGTCTTGGCTCTGGATCRGTCACGACTAGAGTACGGACGTCACCAGATTTCTTAATCGCTGCTTTTCTGAGGGCTTGCAGTTTCTTCTGCTTCCCACATTAAGTGGGAATGTCCTCCTCATAAAAATAAACGTTTATTTAATGACACTGGACTTGGCAACATGCTCTGCCAAACCCTTGAATGAGCAGACGATTCTCCTTGTGGCAGAATGAGAGCTAATCAAGCAGACGAGCCCAGGTGACTGATAAAAACAGAAGCCTCCTGGAGCAGAGGATACCTGATGGTTCCTCTCTGTGCAGGCAGGTCGTGTTTTAGCACATACGAGAGTGGAGGGAAGTGGATTGAAAGCAAGGCAGATATCTGGGGTGTGAATGACCTGACGGAAGCTATGGTATGATAACGATGCATTGGCTTAGTCCGTTGTGGCCAGGAAATGGTCTCTCCATTTTCAGTTCTCGTTGTCATAGATCCTACTGCAGCTGATAACTTAAAGCGACAGCAGAAGCAGAGCTTACTTCAGCTCTGTTACTGKAAGTGCTTTTCGAGTGGCTGCAGAGATCTCTGGAGTTCATCTACGCTCTGCAAAATCCACTCGGGCCGTTGTGCCAGCTCCCACAACGGCAGCTGGCACSGGGCTGGGGCCAGGGCACCATCAGCTCTCTGGTAGCTGTGCAAAGCCCTGCGTTTGGCACTGTAAGTGGATACTGCACCCTGCCAGAGCGTTTCACACAAATTAAAATGCACTTTCAAGGAGACTGCTAAAATTTGACCTCCCAAAGGGCTGAGACAGTCCTGCAGGGACATGAAGCAGTGATTCCCGAGAAGGTTTCAGACCTGATGCTTGTATCCTCAAGCCATCACATGGCAACTGCCACCTGCACAAAATGGAAAGGGATATTCTTTATATACACATACAATTTAATGGGTTTGCCAAACTTTTTTCACCTCCTCTGCTATGCTGAGCCATCACCTGCTGGGGCATGTGGTGTGCAAATTGGAGAGTTTTCTTTACGAGCTGCACATAAAATCCGCACCTCTGGTCATGCATGAGAAACTACTGAAAGAGCCTGATACAGCCCAGAACGTGTTCCCTGCTTTATGGACAAGACCTTAAGGTTGTTTGCTTTCCAGAAACACGCCGTGTGTCACGCCTGACCCTGTTGGCACTCACGGATACTAAACGACACGCTCTTGGCAGGGAACTCAGCTGGCTAATTATGCATGCAATTTACCTACATGCTGGCTTTAAAAGAAGCCCAATTAGTGATCCAAGGGATCAGTAGAAAAATGAGGACATGATTAGGGGAGTAAAACTTTTTCTGCCTCCCAGAAAAAAAACATGGTATTCACAGTGTTCAGGAAAACCCAGAACAGAGTAGATGTTTTCCTTTAAAAAGAAACGTACTCTGCCCATTTTTGGTGTTGGTCCTCATCACCCTTGACATTCAATTTCTCTATTACAAAAGGAAGGATTTATTTGGGTATCACTATAATGTTGATATTTTTCTTCATTCAATAGCTGTCAGCCTCCATGAAGCTATTTTTACAGAAGTACTCATTTAGGTCAGTAAAGACAACAGAACTTCCCTCTTCTTCCCTGCCTTGGTCATTGATGGGTTTTATGATTGGGTTGGGATAACCTTAGTATCATTTATGGAATAGAAGGGGTTTCCCAGAGAAGTCTGTCTACTTCTAACAAAACTAAATCAACGTTGTCTGTCTRATAAAAGAAGCAAAAACCTAGGAATACTCATGACAGCTTGCAACAGCTATGGGCATCTTTTAAAGTGTCTTCAAACATCATTTTAAAAGATGGACATTAGTACAAATTTAGATGGGCATGATTTTGATAGCAGGGCTTACAGTATTACCTTAGCCTGGTAATGTACTCGTATGTAAATATCTTGTAGTTGCATAGAGCCRTAGTGAGCCACATACAGAGCTTGTACCCAAACCTTTAAAAAAAAAAGAGCCAGGAGTGTGGGGCTTGAGGCTTTTTGGAGATGCGATTGCAACTAGGACAAGGCTAGAGAGAGACAGAAAAAAAGATCAAGATCCTTCAATGAAAAAAAGTGGCATTTGCAAAAAAACCCTGTGAATTTGGATCCTGTTTTAGAYGTGTCCTTTCCCAGGCCATGCTGGCAGCACCTTACAGGACTCCCATTCAGTCCCTTCCCGGTCCTGCCCCTTCCCCGAGTGATTCGAAGGGGCCTCTGCAGGCGCTGCCCGCCGCAGCATCTCACCCGGGCTGCTGCAAGCCGTGCCCGTGCCCCACCAAAGCGYCTACAGTTTCCAGCTGCAGGGAATACACCTCTCGTCAAACAGGACACGAACCGCAGCTTCCCCGGCTTCATCTTGTGGCGCACACAGCTTGCGAGCTGCCAGCAAGCGCCTTCTGCATTGGCCGGTGTGAACACACAAGTAGCTCACGCTGCCGCTGTCCGGGCAAACCGTTTTTCCTTCTGGTGCCTATAAAATAAAAAGAAAAACTTCTTGGGGGAGAAAGATTTCTGGAAACTCTAAAGCGAACAGAATCCCCCAAGTCATTACGCTTGGTTAGTGTCTTTCACAACACTGCTAAGCTCCGGGTAATGGTATGCATAACCCTGAAAAGTAGAAACAGAAAGGCAGGAAATTATGGCTGAACATGTATTTTTCTTCGGGTGTTTGTGCTAACTCTTGGAGAAGTCAGTGCCAGGTATTGTGAAACACAGTGAGAAGCCCCTTTTCAACTAAGTTTCTGTTTAAAATTCAGCCAGATTGCARTGAGATATGAAAATCTCCAGAAGGGGTATCTAAATGCAGGCAGCTGCTTCCACATGTGCCACTTGCATCTCTGGGTGTCTCATGCACCAAGGTCCCAGTCCCAGTGGGGATTAGACAGCGCTGCTAATCTCGCAAGCAGCAGCATCACAAAAGGGGATCCCTCACTGGAGAGGTGCGTGGGAGAGATCAGCTGACACTTAAAACAAGGCGTGTGTTCTTYGAGCCTTTCAGGGTTTAGATTCTCCCCATAACTGCGAAGATTTTCAATATGCTTGTATTTCAAACGAAGTTAAATCTTATTATTTAGCAATATCTTCTTAGAGGGGTTGCCTTAAAGAGAACTTTTGTTGTTGCAAAGTTGGAGCAAAACCTGAGAGTCTTCCAACGGGCGTCTCTCTGCTTACCTCTGTCTATCTCGACCTTATGGGCTTCYCTTAAAAAAATGCTTAAAATGCACTACAATTCACAGAAAAGTGAGCCTTGCTGATAAACCCTGTTGTCCTGCTCTGGGATGCGCAGAACATCTGATGGTCCCCTGCTCATGCAGATGCCTGATGCACTCAGTGCTCTGGTGAGTGCGTACACAGGTGACCCCTAAGCCTCTCTGCACTTATCTTTAAGCCTTTGGGTCCTTGCTGAGCAGTGAGATGCTTTTTAATACAGCCTGAAGTCAGGCCAGGTCATCCACCATCGATTTCCCTGAGGGTCACCAAGCGGAAAAGAGAGACATTTACTCAAAGACACGTCAAGGCTTGAGGAGTTACTGAGCTTTCATCCTTCCCTAACTTCTCCAGCCTCTATAGCTTTGCTTGTCCTGATTTCTCTAACAGCGTCTCCCCACCTGAAGTTGTGGGTGACTGATGGCCAAGTTCCCCTTCCGCAGGCTGTTCGGGGCAGGGATCAGTGATTGCTTTGGGCAACAAGGAGAAGAGATGGATCAGCAGCAGGGTCTCAGGTTTAAAACCTTTGCAAAGGGTGAAAGTGCAGCCRTGGGGCAACCACAGCACAGGATGAGGTGCAATTTTACAAGAGCTGTGCAAAGGCCACAGATTGCCCGGAGTACATACTGGCAAACAGGAGCTTACAGCCCYGAACTCTCCCCAGCTGGCAGCACCTTCTTCCCAGTTTTGACAGAGAGGAGGTGGAGTCTTATTAAACCATTTGGCTCCAGTTGTTTTTGAAGATCCTGATGTAGCAGCAAGCTCTTTTTATCACAAAACAGACGAGTCTCGAGTGGCCAAAGGAGCTGTGCAGGCAAATACCTGGCATAACATTTAGCACGCGCCATAAGGAACAGATCAAGCGCGGCTCCCGTGTGTTGTTCATTTGCACCTTGCACCGCACGCAGCCTGCCGCCTTCATCTCGGCTTCGCATCGGATCGGGACAATGAGCTTGATTCACCACTGCATTCCTTGATTTTTACCTCAGGATAATTCCATTTAAATCAGAGTATGGACTGGACTAATGCAGTGTTTTTTGTGCCAAAGACATCAAGGCTACAAGCCTTTGAGCTTCCTGACCTGCTGTTTTGCTTTAGCCTTCACTTTGGTTTTTTAATCCTACTTGGGGATCTCAGTGGGTTCGTATTTGTAGGAGGCTCCTCTGTTGTCCCAGGAGAGCAAGTTAGGTGCAGGAATTCAATACTGAATGACAGATTTTTCATAGCATGGAAGAGCAAAACAAAATAGCAGTCTGCATAAACCTGAAGGAGCAGGAACTAGGCTGCTCTTTAAAAATAAACTTGGCATTGGAGATGGGGACTGAGATAAAGTTATAGCCAAAAATGGTGAATATTTAGGATGCTCAAAAATATTCTTATGTTAGTGGCTTGCAAATGTGGCAGTGATATATTCAAGCTTTATTTTCTTTAGCATGTTCTTTGGCTTGAACTGAAGTTTGACATTAAAAATGACCATGTAATAATGGAATTGTTTTAGTCAATCTGCTGTTTTTCTGTATTCAGTCAGATCCACTGCCTCTTGTGCCAACTTATTAAACTTATTAGTTTTTACTGATTTTTACTCCTATTAGTCTGGAAGAACCAAAACAATGGAGGGTCAGAAAACTGAGGATTCTGGTACATGTATCAAAAGTTCACTAAATTCACCTGTTTAAACTCATTAAGGCAGTGAAGTACCATGAATATTGCTAAGATCCTAATTTGACCTGCGGAATAATTCATGATGAAGGTACATGGCTGAAAGAACTCACACACACACACACACACACACACACACACACACACACAAAATAGACTTTGATCTTAGTCATTTGGCTCTTATTAAACTGTATTTACTTGTGATATTTTCCATATATTTTGTTATGGAAGTCAAAATGAGAGGGAGTGAATGCTCCATGATGGTCTTTTTACAAAGATGCTCTTTGGAGGCAAACTGTACTTTTACTTCCACTGAAACTCTCATTTGCACATTCCACAGTAAGGGAAAAGTAGGTTAAAAGAATCCCACCTCTCCCCGTAGAAGTGCTTCAGTCCTGGCTGGGTCTGAGCTGCTCCAGTTGTGAAAGTACAGTGCAATCTCCATGGTGCATTTGTGCCCGCGCCTGCTTCTGGGGTGMAGGAGAAGGGATGTTGTGCCAGGTAGGGTTTTTTCTACCAGGACTGAGAATGAATCCGAAGGTCATTATATGCCAGCATAAATAGCAAGTTACCAGCAAACAGTAACTTTGGTTGCAGACATCACTAATTTGTTGTCCGAACTCCTCTTGTGAGCAGCATATGAGTGTAAACGGTTGTGTTCACGGATACTCAGCTCCTTTAGGGACTGCACAGTGTGCCGGTTTGTTAGCAGTAATGCCTGCAAAGTGCTCTGTTCTCTCTGCACATAAACCCCAGCAGCCCATGGGTCTGCTCCAAGGCCACTGCTTGTCTCCTCCCCATGACCAGGTCTGAATGCACTGATCAGTATACACAGTAGTTGTGTGGATACAGCTACAAAATAAAACACTTGAATTGTTTCATTTRTTTGGAAGTGGAATAAGAACAGTAGGAGAAAGTTGTTCTGATCTGGCCAAAAGTTACACCACTGTCAGTATAAACAGCATCTCTGATTGCTGTTTGGGTTTGGAAACATTAGTGAGTTGCACTGCATCGAACTCCTCAGCTTCGAACTTCAACCCCCTTCTCTGCCCCCTTCTCCACTCGACATCACCAGATCACTCCTGTCCTCTGCTCTGTCTCTGTAGCGATGTTCTTGAGCTGTGCTGCAAATGAAGTGGAGACAAGGTGGAGACTCTGAACTCCTTTGGTGTGATACTGCTGAAAAACTGTTCTGTCAGGAAACATTCAAAAGTTGCCTTGGAGACAAATATGAAGCCAAGCTCCAAAGGCACATTGGAAAAGAACTGCAGAGAAAGCAAGCTACGAAGAAACCCTGTTATGTCTCAGATGGTGTTTCTTGCATGTCATTTGTCTAGTTAAATGAAAAGAAAAATCCAGGAAAGACATAGGAGCACTGCGCATCATTTAATCACGTTTAATTCCACTTAAGAATTTGTTGTTGATCTACTAGAATCTCAAAATCTGATTAAATAGAGATCCTCCAAATGTATGGACTTGCTTTCTGTCCTGTCCCCAGCCTACAACACCCCAGGTCAAACTTTACGGCCAGCTTAAAGTAATGGCCAGGTGAATGGCGATGGCAAGTCAGAAGTGACACAGGTAACTCTTGGCCATCCCAGCAAACCTGAGGTCCAAAGGTATCAGCAAGAGAGCAGGAAGAAAAGGGAGAATGAAATTTCTGCAGCTGTGGCTTCATTTTCTCCTGATCACAGCAAAAGGTAGTGCTGTATTGACCGATTACGGAGATCTGGTTACGGGGTCGCCTSCCAAAGCACAGGCTGACAGTCTTTGTGCAGTACAGTTTTCGCAGCTGGTTTATTGGGGAAGACTGAATTCTGTATCAGGGAAGACCTGACTCTATTTAAAGCTCTGATACTTCATTTCCAGGGAATCTGTAAAAATGTTTCCCAGTTTTTATGCATAACAGTGTGTCAGATGATCACTCAGCTGCAGACTACAAGGCCCAAATCCCAAAGTTAAGCTTAGCTGAAATTATCACAATCAACCGATCTGTGTGTCTAAACCATCTGTTCCTGACTTTCCCCAGTTTTCAGCACAACACTTGAATGGCTCAAAGGTACACAAATCTTCCAGCAGGGTGGTTTGGAGGCTGTAACAGAACGTGAAACCAGATTAGTTTCATGTAACATCATATTTTCCTGCAGGYTTTTTCTCTGAGTGTAGCTATCAGGGAAGCTGCAAGTAGTTGGAAAGCTACTCAATGTGAAAGTTGAAACAGAGATGAAATGCAAAGGTATTCCTTCATGCTATAGCTGACACAAGAAATGGAAGTCTGTTAGTCTTCATATTTCATGTGTCTCTGTACTTTCTTTTATGTGCCAGACTCAATTCTACTGCAAGCAAGTCAAAAGTGTTGGGGGATAGAAGATACTATCCAGTAACACCTGTGTGCATTGAGATAGGCATCATTACAATGGGCACAAAACTTGCTCATATTATATTTGACACTGTGTTAGGATTGTCAAATCATGCACTCAGAAATCAGGATATTCAAGAGCAAAGGTTAGAACTTTAATGCAGACCTTTTTTCCTATGCTTGATCCACTTAAATCATGGTTGCRTTATGCCGCACTGCTTCGTCCACTGCAGGCTCACTGGCCCTTCGGAATTTTTATATCTCCTTTTAATACGTTGTCCCAGATGTTTTGTACTGCACATTATTCAAATGCTACCGGAATAGAAAAGTTAATTTACTTGTGTACATTTCCGTGGTGGTATTATGATCACATCTGAATGCTTCTCAAAATCAATTACTGCATCTTTGCATCAATGCTGCAATAGTAGATCATATCATTAGCCCCCTTCYACAACTAAATAGAGAGGATAGCTACTCACCTTTCAGAAAACTCCAGTGAGTATTTGCAAACTAGCATTGCTGAACTGCATGCATTAGTCAGTTAGGCAAAAAAAAATAGTCCCAACAGGGGCTGCAAAAGACCCAGACACCATGCTGATCCTCACTTCATCMAATTTCAAGCCCTGAACCAAAAGAAAGGAGGGACTAGAACTTATCAGTGAAATGTGTGTGAGATGGTTGTTTTTACAATATTCTTAAGCTTCAGAGACATCACCCAGGTAGGTCAGGACATCAGGATCGAAATGGCCACAATTTTTAATTTGCCTAATGTGATGAAAACTTGCAAAGGTCTTGTGCTTTTTCTCCTCCCGTTTTGTCTTCTTCTATAGAGAAGCCTTAATCAGCTCTTGAATAAATCCTTAAACAGCAGGTGGAATTTATTCCCGTCATCCCTGTGTATATGTCTTTGTCCCTAAACATTAAAGTCAATGTAGTGCTGCCTCTGAGGCACCTCCAGCTGGTATTGCTTGCAGGTGATGCCCCATCTATTCTTATTGCTGATGAAAACATTCAGGCCCGTGCTGACAAACGCAGCTAACACTCTGCTTTTCTCTCTGGTGCAGCCTATTTGCCTGTTCTGACTGGAGTATATCGCCGGTGTGGGGTACAGCCCATTGCACTGCATGTCTGCGAAATCTGGACTCTGCCTAACTCAGAGCAGTGTCGCTGCCATGTCATGTCCAACGCTTGTGAATGGGAAGCAACGGTGATTCAACGCCTTTTAACAAAGCAATTCCTCCTCCGCAGTTACGTGTAACATCAAGACTTGTAAATGTCTGTAGGGCATTTCAGATCTTCAGTATATATGTGACTTTATGCACATACATGAATGTCTTAATATCAAAGAGATCTCTGGCTTTTTGATGCTTTGTGAATCAAATGATGTCAACACTACACTATAGGATGTACATTGTATATAAATTAGTTACAAAAATTGTAAAAATTAAAATGTTAGATGCCTGTTACATCATCTGCTGGTGTCTAATTGTTTCATACAATGCTTTCTCCTACATGGTACCTTATTATCATTCATGAAAGCATAGATAAACTAACCAAGCATTAACATTAAGCAAGAGATATTCAGTCCTACTCCAAACACGTCTAGCTGACAGAGGAGCTTAGATGCTAGCGGATATATGTGCCTTACTTCTACTGGCAGGATTGCCAGCAGATATTGCACTAATCACAGCAGTGGGGAAGGAATTTTAGGAAAATAAGTTTAAAAAATCCAAAATTTAATACATCTGAGCAACCAGATTGATATCTATCAAACTGAGCAAAATATCTTCCTTACATACTGGAGCCTCTACCTTCTGGCAACTGAGATCACTGGTTMATTTTAAGATCTCTTTTTTATATATATCTATTTTCCCTTCTTTCACCTTTGCAACCCTTCATGGATGATGCAGATTTTGAGGGAGATTTGAGGGAGACAATTTTTTTTCTCTTATGTCTAGGAAAGCACACAAAAGCACTTAGGGGGGTTTTAGTGTGCTAAACACTAGGCAAACATGCAATTTRTAACTGAAAATTCTGCTAGCTTCTTTTTGGACTGTTTTGTCTCTTAGAGATTTTACCTTGGGCTGCACTGAACATAATCTRGCATAATATTAATTTCATAAAAATATACTTCTTATTGGACTGGATGGATATTTTGCTYAGTTTCCCCTTGCCGCTCGAGGTGCATCACTCTTTGGGTATCCCAGGGAACTTCTCTCCCAGAAGAGAGTTGAACACAGTCACTCAGTTGAGACAGAAATTTTCTTTTCACAGTGTGCCCAGGTGTCCTGTTTTCCTGCACAACGTCTGCTCTTCCATTAATGTCTTACCGGCATTGCAAAGCCTGGAAACGGAGGCAGCCGGTGCCAGATTGCCCGGGAAGCGCCWTGTGGGTGCTGGCCTGTGCATCACCTTCCCAGGGCTCTCCTCGCCGAGGCTGCGGCGTGCTTCTGCCTGATGCTTGCAGAAATGACCTTCCTGGCTTTTTCTCAAGCATCTAAGACTTGGCTGCTATAAAAAGGGAACGTGTTATTTTTAACTGAGCTGCCAGGGGTATAATATTCTCTGCCATAAATTAAATGAGGAGGCAGGACAGATGTTTTATGCCCATGCTCCTACAGGACAGTGCTGAAAGTGAGGCCAGGCAGGGGAGAGCAAAGGCACAGCTGACCCCTGCCAGCAGTTAGAGCTCCTTGATGTCAAGGACTTCCTCACTTTATCAGATATTGAAACAAATAAGTTATGGAAATGATGACTGACCCCCGGTATATGGGAACAGAGAGATTAGCTGCTAATYGGAGAGTTACCAGGCTGGTGGTCAGACCAGTCATGGGGGAAGCAAGAAGATCACAGGGAGAAAGGTCGTGTGCGAGGCAACATGGCCCCTGGTGAAGAGGAGCTGGAGCACTGGAGGTCTCAAAGTGAAGAGGCAAAAATTTCTCTGCTGAAGACAAAAGGATGTTTAATGAGATGGCTGAATGACAGAGCTGCGTTTTCTAGGATGTGCTTGATACTCTGGGAGTAACAAGGATGAGGACATTCCTGAATTCAGGGTGTGAAGCACACAGGAGGAAAAGAAATAAAGTGTAAGACTGACACAAAGCTAGGAAGCAGCGTTTGCCCGATCCTTAGCAAAATATAAACCAAGCTTTTAAAAAGCATGGAGCTGGGGAACAGGAAAAATTAGCAGGAGCGAGCTCTCAAGAGAGCTGGAGGAAAGAAGAACTGCTGAGCAGCGTTCTGCAGGGGAGAGTTGCCGTTGGTAGGAGCATGTCTCAGATACGTGCAGGAGAGACCAAGTTAAAGAACAACATCAATCCAATTAAAACTGGAAAGCACCTAAATACAGACCAAATACACTTCATAGAAATTTGTGGGGAGAATTGATTGCATGGGCTAATTAGCTGGCACTACCTTTTTTTTTTTCCCCATCCCACTGAAATCCAGGAGGAAAACTAAACAGCGTTCTCTCCTGCAGTGGGTCACAGCACTCAYTGAGACAATATTGTCTCACTAAAGATTATTTTGGTCTGAAATTTCCACTTTCCCTGAGCATAACACCCAGAAGAGAGATTCAAACCCTCACTAAAACCTCTTAAATTGATTACATAGCTGAAGCATGAAGAATCGATTAAATTGGAAAAAGAGAACTGATTTTAAACCAAATTCTGGATGTTTTTATTGTAAAGGAAGTCAGCTAGATCATATCTGAAATATGTAAACACTACATTCAGCAACTGACCATTGATATGAGTTGCCCTGGAAAAGAATAAAATGTAGTTGGTAGGAGGATGAAAGTTTTAGAAATCTATAAAACTGGAAAGGCAATACAGGTTGAGAGAAAGAGAAAATAAAATGTAAGGCTGAARTCAAATTTTTACCTTTCATACTTGGAATAATCATTATTTAATTCTACTGGTCTTGACTTAAGAAGAGTATTCAAAATGGGAAGATGTTTCTGCTGAAAGGGAATGAATTAAACTTGTGCGTACTAGTGAAGGGTCATGGCAAGTAGACTAAAACCCAGGAAATGAGGAATTAGCATGGAGCCATTCACATGAAAGTTCAGAAAACATATTGTATGGAATAATATACTGCAAGAGGTCATTCTTACACTTGTTATGAATTATTTTAAGACATAAAGAGACCATGTCTACATTTCTGTCTGTCTGCCTACCTGTAATGAAACTTCTGGTGAAATCGGATATCAGATTTTTTTATAGTAAGATTAAATAGAAGTTGAATTTCCTCTCCAAAATATTAATTGTAATTTTTTGTTAGAATGAATCTTTGCCATATGATTGCTTTAAAGCAACTGTGAGGAACACTATGTGGCACATAGATCTCGTAAGCTGGAGCCATAGAGCAAAATGATAAAGAACAGCAGTGGCACTAAGCTATTTAAAGCTTTGTCTATCCTTATTTTCTTGTTTGTTTGCTTTTCAATCTGGGTAAGTCATGCTTTCTTGGATTATTTTCTTCCTGAACACTAATTTACACAATCTGTATGGGCAGTGTGCATTATGTTAGCTTATGTTTTTGGTAATTACAGGAATCTGTCACCCTTAGAGCTGCCTTCTGCTTCCATTTTTGTCTCTGACCTTGGTGGCTGAAGTTTCTTTCAGTGTCATAAAATTTGGGGTTGTAAAATTCATATTGTAACTTTAGCAGCCACATCTGTTTTAAACATTTTTTGTTTTAAGAACTCAATGTGAATTTAATGACAAGGCAATAAAAGTAAAAGTTGAAGGAAATTATCACAGATTTGTAAAGCCATAAGATATATTTCTGCACTTCTGTGAGCCATCAAATTACAAAGAAACAACCCAATTGCTTTTATTGTAGCAATTCTGCTCTTAAAGCATTTCATAGTTTAATCTATTAGCAAGAATTAACATTTCATTTACATTGGTATTAATAATGACAATTGTACCCAGATGTTAGATATTGTTGTTAGCAAACAGAAACCCACACCACATTCAGAAAAAGAGTTTTCTCTTCAGTGCTTCCATTGTATGTTTGAGAGTCAGTAATAACTCATAAATTATCTGCGTGTTTTATGGGCTATCAAATCAATCTATAGAATCAAGAATTTAGCAGCAAACACTCTTGCCTTTGGACTTCAGTATCTTGCTACGGATCCACAATTTCAGACAGCGCTAGTCCAGGTAGGTGGACTGGAGCCCATGAGCTCTGCTTCTCTCTGCTGGGTCCTGGTCCGTATCCCAGCATCACAGAGCAGCTGGGGCTGGCAGGCACCTCTGGAGACCTCCTGGGCTGCTCCACTGCACCTAGAGCAGATTGCATCCAGACGTGTTTTGAGCATCTCCGAGGACAGAGACCCCATAGCCCTGGACAACCTGTCCCAGTGCCTGACCACACTCACAATAAAAAAAGGTATTCCTTAAGTTTAAATCGAATTTTCTGTGTATTTGTGTGTGCCCATTGCCTCTTGTTGTGTCACCGGAGATCACTGAGAGGAGTCTGGCTCCATCTTCTTTACCCCATCAGATATTTATACCCATCGGTAAGATGCCCCTGAGTCTTCTTGTCTCCAGGCTGAGCAGTCCCAGCTCCCTCAGCCTTTCCTCGTACGAGAGATGCTCCAGCTCCTTCATCACCTTTGTGGCTCTTCACTGGACTTGCTCCAGTGTGTCTGTATCTTGTACTGAGCAGCCCAGAAACCTTTGAAAACCCCCATCAGAAATGACAGATTTAATCCGGTGYTCAATGCTTGCAACACCAGAGCTCCTGAGCCCTTCCCCACGGTTCACCCTGAGCCATCTCTTCCGAGCTTTGTCTCTGCTGATGAATGGAGACCAAATGTGAAGCTCTAAAACCTTTGCTAAGAATCCTTAGCATTGCGTGCAATGTGTATCTAATCAGAGTCACATAAACATTTATGTAAATCAATTAGGAGGGAGCAGCCAGCATTTAGATTTGCTTTTAGTATCCTTTTCGTACCTAAAACCCTTCTAGGCAGACTGGTTAACCCTGTCAATATGGTGCAGGCTGTTTGTATGCTATCGTTTATATATGTTTGCAAAACTTAGTATGGTAGAGGAAAGGAAAAGGCTTTACAGAAGACAATCCAATGCCTAGGAGCATTCCAGCAAACGATACTGCCCTACACAATCGCTCCAGGGCCCTGAATCCGGGCGTCTGCTTGTGGCTCAGCTGCCAAGGCTGTCAGCTTGGAGTTTCCTGGGATATTTAACAAAGCCATTGCAAAGGCCCCTTTCTTGGATAAGATTTTGCACAAAAGCACAGACACTATCTCACTGACAACTACTTCAGATAAAATGATTTGCTAAGTATTTAGAAGCATGTTGCTTCTCCTGATGTTCAGACCTCACCAGTTCAGTAGTTAAAAGGTTTATTGAAAATAGGCCCACTCAGAGCAGATTTTATATTGCATTATGCAGGTGATCAAAGATAAGAAAAATAGTAGCATGGCAGGTTTAAAATGTAATTTGATCTTTAGAGGGGTAACATAGAGCTCAAGGAAGTTTCTGCTACGCTGGCAAGTGATACAGTAAGTTACTAGGATACATGCTTATCGTGCTCAGAGCTAGAGTGTTTTCTTGCTCTATCATTTTGAGATTATCATCTTCAATCGCATGTGTGCCACAGAGCAAATGCATAATGAATATGTATTTAACCATTTGCTTTCAGTTGCTCAACATAAACACAGACAGCATATATGGCTTTTCACTGAAAAGTTAACAGGTGGTTGTGCGATTTGTCTCTTTTGTCTGCAAATTTCCATAGATTAAACTAAGAGAATTTGGTGAAAATTTGATTCTAATAGTCCTACATAGGTATAGAAAGGTGCCAATAATTTGCCAAAACTCATGGAGAGCCAAAAACCCAACTCTCTGATAGACACTCTGATAGTGTCTGAAGTCTTGAACTGATAAAGAACCTTTCAAAATTGATTTTTAAATTAAAGGCTTGACTTCTGTGTGATAGTTTGTTTCATGTGTGTGAGTACAACTGATTGCACACAAAACAGGTAATTGCTTTTAATGCAAGAGTGCACCCAATTTGTCAGTTGTGTGCACAGATTCCTATTTCACTTGCGCGATAATAATTAAGCACTTCTCACACAGGAACTTACTGTACTTACCATTTACTTTCTATTATTTTTGGAAGATATGGACTGGTACACACCATGAAAAACACAGCTTGTTATAGGAAATATTTTCCTCATCCAACAACAACTCCAGCTTTACTTTATGTCTTTGTAATCACAGGTAAAAACTTGCATGGTAGTAAGTCAGCTGGAATACAAGAGAAAAATTTGGAACAATGAGGTAAATTTGCCCAAGACACTGGATTTACTCCATTTCTCAGGAAAAGTATTCTGAGATCGCTGTGGACAGCAATTCGGTTGTATGACTTATAGGTATATAATTTTGTCATTCATAATGSAGCAGAGTCACATTTAATAAAACTGAGAGTGCACTGAATAGTTTTGCCTGTCTAATACATTATCCTTCCATAGTTACGTCATAAAAAAGTGTAGAAAACTTTTTTTTTAACTATTTTTTAAAATCCTTGGAAAGCCTGGTATGATAACTGCTGCATTTTAGGGCTGAGAAAGTGAAAATGTGGATTGTACTCTTTGATTTTAATGAAGTCAAGGGCATTTAAAATCATTATTTTTGATTTATTTGTCTCTCAAAGAAATACCCTGAAGGCCACTCTTTCCTTCAGTGACACTCATATTTACCTCCTGACTTCAGTAGATGTTATTACAGGTTGAAACTGAGATTGAATATTTTTAATTTAAAAAAATGAGCCAGAAAATTGCAGAAAGAAAAGAGAAACTCTGACATTCCATTTTTACCATGGGCAGTAAGGTTCATGCAATATTAATGAGAGAAGAATTTGGATCTAAAAATGTAATTTGGTTTCTTATTTCTCTTTTCTGTCACTTCCACTGAAGCAACAGACTTACAATACGTCTTTGCTTGCTTAATGCTATTGCTAATTGCTCAGATGGGAGTTTGAGAGACCATTAAGTGTCTATTGATTGTAATCAGCTTGCCTATGACAGATGAAGTTGGCTCTAGTGTTTTTTTCTTTCTTTCTTTTTTTTCTTTTTTTTCTTTCTNNNTTTTTTTTTTTTTTTAACCCTGTCTGGTGCTATAAACTGAGGTCTTTACTCTCTTGCTGACCATAACTTTCCTACATTTCGTGTTATATCCTCTCAAGATTCCCAGGTACTTTTTGTCAGTCAGAGAGCTGAGTCTGTTGGATGGGATGTGCCGTCCTTGCTGAAATCTGTATCTAATCCGGTGCCTGTTTAACTCTTGCCATAGTTCAAGTTTCAGGTGGTGAAAATGTTGTTTTGAAGAAGTGATGGCTGCTTCTGACTCTACAGCTGTACCTGTACCACCTGTGCCTGTACCRCCGGAAAGGGACCTGGGATCTGCTCTGATAATCACATCGTCCAGCAGCTAAAGAAAATGTTAAGATAAAAAATAGAAACTGTCTCCAAAAAAAAGGGAGAAGGAGTTAGGGAAAGGTATGATTTCAGGTTCATAGGAGATGATAAGAGTGATGGGAGAATAAAAAAGAGAGGCAATATATAGGAAGAAAAGATACAAGGGAAAAATGAAAGAGAAAATTCTCCTCTGGAAGTGAAAATAAAAGCAGCATCAGAACGACCTGAAATGGAGAAGGATGTGTAGAATGAAAAAAATGAGTGAAAATAGATGTGATAACAGAGAAAAAAAAAAAGGAGCCCTTGTACCTAGCTGGGGGAGGTTGTAGAGGGACTAAGGACCCCCAGTGGTACTTTCGCCAAATGCAGTGAAACGCTGGAGCTCAGTAGCACACGGGAAAACAGGGCTCCCTGGTCTGCAATACGGAGAGCTGTGGCATCTGCAGGGAGCGCTGCTCTAGCCTGGCAGGTCAGTGAAATCTTTGCAAGCAGCAGATGTGCCCTGCTGACCAGGCACGGTCCTTCGCGCCGTGACCGCTGCTGGTCACCCGCCTGACAGCACGCTGTGTTGGTGGCCTCTCTTCACAACTGCTACTTTCCAGACTTTTCCAAAAGGCCTGTTCAAATCCTAGTTTCCTAATGCTGAAGATGCCTTGTGCAACCCTCAGCCTTTTCTGGCCATTTCCTCAGGAGAGACAACTGCTTGCCCTGCAGCCCCCTTGTTTTCAATGCAGTTGAAGAATTGTTGTAACGCATCGAGCTGCGAGATCAGATTTCGTTCCAGTCCTGGGGCCTGCACAGGCCCTTGCGAGATGCCTTATTGATTCRAAGCACTTACAGCGACCTGCTGGACTCCGTGTAACGTCTGTGTCGAGGAAACGTTGCATCTGGGCGAGCCTTCCTGCCGACGGCTCGTCCGCGCCAAGGTCAGCGCCGGGAGCGAAGCCTGCAGAGCTGGTGCTCTTGCGCCTCTGGAGCCTGGCGTGGGCACAGCCGGACGGCTGGGGGTCTACACGGAGCGTGCACAACGTGTTTGTCTGGAACAGGCAACGGGCAGGGAGAACTGGGGGCAAACCTGCATTTTTTACAGCCAAGTGATCCAAACTTTGCTGTCAGCTGCATCTTGGAATCGAGTTTGGCCCGAAGGACCATCCTTGTCTTCAGCAGAGGAGGGTCCAGGATCTTCCTTGGTGTGTTGAGYGGGAAACGTTACATTTAAATAACGGCCAGCAATCCAGGACGGCCGTCTGCACTGCCAAAGCTGCCGCCGGGAGCAGCCGCTTCAGCGGGATACGGGCAGAGCCGAGGCTTAAGCAGCAGCCATTCAAGAGCTGACGCGGACTGATTTATGAGAAATTGCTTTTAGCAGGTGCTAACCTGTCTCGACCGCAGATAATAAGATAGTTGCTATTGGGAATCAAACCAAAGAGCCGTAAAACCTGAATATCATCACAGAGTTTACTGGAGAGCACAGCTGTTGCGCTGTCATCATTTCTCTCCAGTGAAGACGCACCGATTCTTGCTGGATTCCAGCCAACGAAATGCCAGGAATTAGAGCCACGCAATCGCGGAGCAGCAATTGCCACTTCGGTGTTATTCAGTTATATTTCTGCATGTGCCGTTTCGCTTGGCGGCTGCCTTGCCACATGCTCCTCGCAGCTCCTGCAAATCTCTGCTCTGTGTCTACCCACCAAATACTATTCCCTTCCAGTGTTAAAAGTAAGAAGTGAGTGTTTTTTTCCCTTCAATCCCACCATATACGTCACTAATAGGACTTTTCAAAACTTTATCACTCACCTTCCATAACAGCCTGAGGAATACTGTAGGGAGATCTGTAGTAGCTGGATACAGGATATTGTATTTCTCAGTTTGTCCAGTTGAGYAATTGCCCAGAGCAGCTTTGTGGACTTGCGCAGCAGTTACTTGGAAGGAAGAGGAAAGCTGGTTGGGGAATCTAAATATTTCTAGAGTGACTCGCAGAAGAATCAGGTTAAAATCAACAGGTTAGGGTTTGATTCAAGATCRTAAATTAGGCACCTGGGGAGAATATGTTGGGAGGAACAATGCTGAGCGCACTGAATTCATTGGAAAAAACCACTGCTTACCGATGCGCTATTTCTCACCATTGAAATAAAATGTTGCTCCTGGTTTTTGCATTTAATGCATTTTGGCTGCAAGATATTGTTGAAGGAAAGGGTGAGAACAAAATTATTGAACTTCTCTCTCATTGTCTCTTTTATTCTGAAGAGTGCTTTCCTTCCTTTCCCTGGGTGGGATCCTCTTCCACACTACAGTGAACTCAGCTCTCACCTGGGAAATAATCCGAACGCATCAGGCAGCGGCAGAGAGCTGAGCTGGGCCAGCAGCTCCTCAGACTGGCAATTGTACTTTAAGAGGAAAAAACGAAGCTAGAATGTGGTTGGGAGTGAACATATGCTGGAAGTTCAGCTTGGGTAACACAATAAGCTCTTCCAGAGTGGATTCTTTTTCTTCTCACTGTAAATAAATACTCACGATAGCCCCAGACTTATTAATTTTTGTGTGACTCTCCTCCTCCCTCATCTGAGGTGGTGTCCTGTGCGTTATTGACGTGTGCTTGTTTGCGAGACTCTGCTCTTGTCCATATGTGCAAGTCACTTAATAAGATGAGAAGCAATGTGTAAAATAACAAGGGTGTTGATGTAAAGTTCTCAAATGGCCAGCACTGGGATTAATAGTTAATGGCCTATTGACACAGAATATTTATTGATGAGCAACACAGGGTTCCAGTAACACCAATACAGAATTGTTCGGGGAGACTGCATCTTTTTTTCCAGAAAAAAGTATCATCAGTTGATTAGCAAAAGGCATATCTTTGCTTGATGTCTGTTAAAGAGTGTGGGGAAATGTTCACTTTGAAGGAAACAGTTTAAAAGAAGGAAAGACCCCTGCCCCTCTAAAAATCATAGTAAATTTTTTTAATGGACTAATGAGATTATTATGACTAATAACTCTTTTAGAAATGCATGATGAGATAATTATGAGGATTATCAGATTTTGTGCTTCAGGGTATAAGCTGATCAAAAATCTTTCTCTTGCACAGCTGTCTGGTTAAGTATTCAAAATGCAAACGCGTGTGCGTGTGTGTGGGTAAGTGTAATTTCCGCTTCCTTGGAAGGATTGGGTAAGAGCCGTGGGAGAGGCAGAGGGCGCCAGTCCTGTGCACCCCCGGCCTGGCAGTGCCTGTGCCCAGGGCCAGGAGCAGCTGGATCTCATAGCGGTGCCATGAGGTTGTTCGGGCCTGGGTAAAGCTGCGCTGGGCTCTGCTACAGCTGTGCTGTCACTGAGAGGAGATGAAGGAATTACCTCTGTCCCTGAATTCCCCCGGTCAGTCTGAATCTGGTCCCTGGGGGCATGCAGTGAACCAGTGCGTGTCCTGGAGATCYCTATTTCTCCCTAGGAATAGCTGGGAAGTGGCACAAAGTCAGAGTTTGAACTTTGTGGAAAGAAGCCAGTGCCAGGCCRTGGGCTTAAGCTCTGTTCTCTTTTTCAAAGTGGCTACTGTAAAAAGAGTATTTCTGCTGAAAAGAGGGGTAGGTTGGAGGACACCTACCACAGGCTGCAGGAGACCCTAGGAAGTGTGATAAAACAGTGTTGCTCCTGTATGCCCGAAGGCTATGGGCTAAGAGTGGTTTTGCTCAGGAAAGGAAAACAAAATGCTCTCTACAGGACAGCATCCATCCAGCGCCTGCTCTGCTCTGCTCTGGCTGATGTAACACACGGATTTGTGCTCCTGCCAGTCCAATGGATGCCACCCGTCGCGGGTGTGTGTCCCAACCCTCTGGTGCTTGYAGAGCTGCAGGGTAAGTTCCTGGTACATGCAGCAACAGCTCAGCTGCTCCCTAACTTAAACCCTCTCCAGCTTCAGCTGCCTCTGAATGACCACAGACACCATGTGAGTCAGAAATGACTGAGCTTGATTCTCCCATTCCAGCCCAGGCTGTGAAGCCTTAATGAAAAGCCAGCTCTTCCTTCTCCGTTTGCCCTTCTTTTTATGGATGTGTGTGATGGTTAAGACTGTAGCAACGGGTAACCTCTTGATCACTTAATGGATACCGAATGATTATCTGCTTGAGCGAGGGGGTTGGACCAGATGTCCTCCAGAGGTCCTTTCCCACCTCAACCACTCTGTGATTCCGTGGTCCTTACAGCTCATGTACACTATTTCCTGTCTCTGATTCCCATAGGTTGTGTGCACTGTTGCTTTAAGTAAACCAGATAAGAAAGAGTGTAGCAGAAGAAGGCAAACTCATTTACTGCAGTTATGAGAGTGTGCTGGCATGCTGGCTTGAGCAGGAATGCCAACACTGATGCACAGATCTCTAAGCAAGTATAAACTTATAGGTCTATGTGTGTATTTGTATAAATGCGCAACAGCTGATAGAAACACACATACATGTACACAGTTCTTTCAGAGCTACAGATAYATACAGATACCTACGTTCCCATCTGTATGAAGCAGACGTGATAACGCACACTCCTGCCCTTGGACCGAAAGCCAGGTACATGCTTTTGTACATGCGTGCGTGAACATGTGCACAGATGCCACATGCAATTTGAGACTGCCTAACACRTGCATACACACACCTGTCAGTGCGCTTTGGGCAAAACAGGTATCAATGAACTGACCTCTAAGCCTGGGCGAGAGAACGGAAACCTAGAAGCAGCAAGGCTGGGGCTTTTAATGAAGTGAATGAGAAATGATAAAAGAGAGATTGAAAGTGCCTGATGCTGTAATACATAATTGATGAGACTCCAAGCAGGGCTTCAGTGTCTAGTAAATTATTAAACATTGACTCATTAGGGAAAGATTTCATTATAGGATAATTTAATTAAATGACAGGGAAAAAGAGGAAAGAGCTTTAAGGGACTGAAGCCTCYTGTTTCTTCCACTGTGACACTGAAGATTTAAAGAGAGAGCAGGCAAGAAACGATCCTGGAGCTGGGGAAGGTATTTACTGTGATTCTGAGCCCAGGCTGTTGCTTGCATTTTCATTCACCTGTTGCAAAGTGGATGTGAGCTTTTATTGCTCTTGTTTAAAGACATTCTGCACACACATTATCCTGGTGTAAAAGACTGTCCAAACTGCACACCTGGCTTTCTGTCTATGGGCAGGAGTGTGTTTTTATCACACCTGTTTTGTGCATGTAGGTAGATATGTAAGATCTGCATACGTGTAGTTCAGAGATGGGCTGTGTCACCAGCCTAGAAAAAGGAAAAGTCAGGTTCAGACTCTTCGGCAGCTCGGGGTGCGTTGGATCCAGGGGCTTTCCTCTCTCCGTTTAAAGAGCTTGATGATGTCCTCTGGATCCGCGAAGGTAGATATAAGGGACACCCAGGTCCTCAGCTGAGCACTCTGCAGAAGTGACGGTGCTCTGCGGGGCAGGGCTGGTGCGTACAACCACAGTGTCCTCGAGCCTCCCGGCGCTGCCCGGCACGTGTGGAGGGCAGAACGATGCAGCAGCATCCCCAAGCCCAGCAAAAGCACCGAGGAAAGCAGGGGCAGGGAAAAGCAGCTGAAGATTTGATGCCTTACCGTGCTTTGGAGGGAAGTTGTTTTTTTTTTTTTTTTTTTTTTTTTTTTTTTGACATTTGTGACCCCAGAACAGAAATTGTAAGAAGAGTAACTTTGTTTCTCTTTTTTTTTCCCCAAAGGCTGTTTTTCACTCAGGTGCATTGATTTACCCATCTTGCTTAGGCAAGGACAAGGGAAGAGCAGCTGTGGAGAGACAGTAGTGATGTCAGATCAGGSAGATCCATGGGATGCTAGTGACAGCAAGCTCAGAGGGATTTCTTTCTGCATCAGCATTTCATCTCAGTTTGTTCTGTGAAGATCGGTGGAGCTGAGTAAGTTCTCTTTCTCTTTTTCAGTTAAACAGTATCTTAAACAAACACTTCTACAAACCAGCTGGGTGGTTTGCTTGCTTGTCTTGGGACCGTAAGCAGGACGGGTTGCCCAGCTGTTCTTCCCTGCACAAGGAGTTTTTCAGGATGGGACAGACAAGGTCAGCTGCATCCAAACTGATAAATAGAATGACAAGAACTTCCAAAATGACAGGCATAGCAGAACCAGAAAATCCTCATTTCCAAGCAGCTACATTCAGTATCTGTTTTACTTCTGAATGCAAAGATGCATGCAGCTGTCTAGCATTTGCTCAAGCCCTTAATTTTGGGCCTCATTTCAATTCCTTCAGACTTTCTTAGAACCCGAGTGTCTCTCCTGCATCTGCAAAGCTGGCTAAATTAGACCAAAGTTTTACAAAACCTGTGTGGTTGTCCAGAGCTGCTGTGGGATCTGCATCCCAGAGACAGGCAGAGCTTGACTGGGAAAGACTCTCAGACACCTGAGCCAGCTTTGACGTTAGTGCTGCTTTAACCTGGGGCAGCAAGGGTTGACTCCAGAGATCCTCTCCAACCTCAGTTATCTTGTGATTCTAGTTTTTTGTGCAGCTAATGCTCAAAGCCGCAGGTCAAAATCTATTGGTATAGTGTCTTCTTAACCTTGGTTTTATCAGTGATTTTAACAGGTAATTTTATCCTTCCACGGATATTTCTGGCAATTGGATCATAATAAAATGCTTGGCTAGATGTASTTCTTAGACAGTGTGCTATAAGTAGGAAAAATACCTCTGTCTTTCATCACGAGAAGAGAGTGCCTCTTAAGTAAGATTGTATTTAACTGCAGTCACTTGAGCATGGGCTACCCACAGCTCTTCTCGAGAAATGCTGATCTTCTGAGGTGCTTGTTTACRGGTTGTGACAGCAAAATAGGAAATGGCTGAGACTTTATGCTGGAATGCAGCCCTATGGTGAATGTGGTCAGAAATTTGGGAAGTCACTTAGAAATGCCAATTTTCTCATTAATTATTATTCAGAGAACAGAGAGTCAAGAAAAAAAAGTTTGTCAGACAATTAAGCAATCTGGCAACACCTTTTTAAATCACCTATAATTGTGTAAGAGAAAGGAAACCAGTCCAAGAACCACTTATGTGCACTACAAAAAGAGATTATTCTGTCYGAGACTGACTGTGTCAATTTTGGTTCAGCATCTTGTTAGATCCTGGCACAAGGCTGAGAATATGCATGAAAGAAAAAGACTTAGAAATGGTCTTTTCTGCAGAGAACGTCAAAACCAGACTATTTCATCTAAAAAAAATGCAAGAGATGATAGAAAGTACTAATTTTTTGCTGTCTGGCAGAAACTTTGCAGGTTAGCCTGGAATCTACTGCTCTGGTAAGATGAAGAGGCTCAATTGGTAGCAGCCAGGGAGTGTGTCAGATGTAATTACTGGCTGGACAGGAATGTTACAAGGCAGGAAAAATAAAGTTCTGCAATCATACCTTAACCTGTTTTAATCACTGTTGAAAACTGAAGAACCTACTCATAACCCCAATAAGCCTCTTCAACTGATGACCTTGGAAATTAAGCTAGGAGGCTTAATTTAAAGAGTTAAGCAAGTAAAAAATAATTAAACAGAAAGACAATGGAAAGGGTAAACAGGTGACAGAATTAATAGCAATTAATACATTCTGAACCCTAATTTGAATGGTCTTGAAACATTTGAAACGTGTGCTCATTACTTGTGGCTATAGTTCATTTCTAAACTTCCTGAGCTGGGTACTAAGTGGTTAAACACACAAGAACAGTCTCCTTAGTCTCTGAAAGATCAGTCTTTGACACTATATTTTTGTTTCAAGTACTTCCTGAATTAATTCAAAATTCCACTTCTGCATATATTCTTCTARTGATTGTAGAAGGGTCCTTCTAGAGATGTGACAGAGGAGCCTCTACCCCTGCCCTCATAAAAACACTTTGAGCATTTCTTGCTACTAAGTGTAAAATGTCACTTACGAGAATGCGGACGGATGGTGTGGGTTGCATCTTGCTTGTTCTAACTGACAATCAGCTGTTTTGTTTCAAAAAAGATGGCACATGCTAACACTCCTATTCATGTCAGAAGGATTACTTTTCTCATTACTCACACTTGTTCTCAACAACAGTTTTGGAAACTTGACAGGCAATGAAGCTGAAGAAAACTGTCCCAATAGTGCAAATTAATATTTTTGCAAGACTGCCTAAATGCAGTGCTTGCTCAGTTCTACAAATTCAGTAATAGAGCTTGGAAGAACGGAAACATCCCAGTTTTATGCTGTGAATTTTGAATTGCTAGAAATTTAGAGATTTGACTGTTTTGCATAGATGCTTAGAGGATGATGCTCTCTTTGGTCTGCAGAGGGAGTAGATAATTTTCTTAAGAAAAGTGTTTTGCAGAAGAGTTTCAGGAAAATTTGAAAGCATATGAGGATTGCTGGTCAGCTGGTATATGAGACTTTTTCTTTAAGATGAGGRAGAGAAGAGGTACAAAACAGTGAAGGGGAGTAGAGAGGCATGGGCAGAAATATTACCCATGTTACTTGGTCTTTGCAAACATTCATAACCAGCTGTACATTCAAAAGACCAAGTTTTTCTCTTGCTTTTTCCAGAATAAATCTGGACTGAGTCTACCAGTGTTCACACCTACTATCTTTCCTCCAAACCAAGCCCTCCTAGCTTTTTTAGACCCTTCTCCTGAGCTGAGGCCGTTCTCATGAGGCATTTCACTACTGTCCCGTTAGGCCTTTAGCTTCTCCAATAGTTATAGAAGAATTAACATTCTTTCTGGCACTCCTTCCTAGGACTCATCATTGCAGKGGTGTTGTTATTACAGTGTGCAGACTACATTTTTCCTGGCCATCCTGATACCGTAGATTAGTGTAGCAAAGCTGGACTTAGCACAAGCCACTAGGGACTGACCGGCAGGAGTGTGCAGCAGTCACAARCGGGCCTGGAAAGGGAGGTATCCCAGCTTCCAGGTCCCCTTTTTTATTTGGACTATTAGGATATTTTTTGATTCTTAGTGGAAAAATGAAGGAATAGAGAATTATCTAATGGAAGAAGTCATTTGAAGATCTTTATTCACCTAAGTTCTGTTCCTGTTTGTTTGGGTCATTTTTAAAAAGCATGTAATCATTTCCTGCCTCAGTTTCTCAAAATATAGAACATGAAAACCCCATAGATGTGTTGTGAAATGTACTGGGTGTCTCAAAGTTCCTTGGGAATGAAAAAAAGGAGCCTTTGCTCTCACAGCRGCTTTTGAATCACAGATCCCAGATTGAGGGTGCTGGCCCATCATGCATGTAGACAATCCTGCATCTCCTCCTCCAGCTTAAGCAGTCTCACTACCTGGGCAGAAACGAATGTGCATTGTGGAGATGGTTGAGGACRTTCTTGCCCAGAAGTGGCTGCCACTCACCGAGGTTCACTAAATAGGTTCTGCAAAGTCTTTGAAAACTTTTTGGGTGGAAATAGTGGTGTAAGAGTAGTCTTTAACATTATTACTCTTCATTGTTATCATAATGGTTGTTTTGAAAGACTTGGCTTACTGTTTTTCAAAGAGATTTTCTATCTGATATGCAGAAAACCACCCTGAGGGGAAGGAAGACTCCGATCTAGTGAAAGGCTCCCGGTTATAACCTGGAGTAGAGACAATCCCCTCTTTTATTTTGCGAATCTACCTGCTTTACCAGGCTGATGACTCAAAATCCTTTGAGTCAAAATCTCTCTGTCTCCCTGTTCCAGAGGTGAAACTTCAGGCTTTTTCCTCTCACTGTGACCTCCAGGAAATTTGGCACATTCCTTAATTAAGATTGATCCCAAATTCCTTTTCCTGATGTTTTTGGATTAAGCCAGACTCRGCATTCACGTGGGCTATGATACAGTCAGCCTTCCCCAAATGTGGTAGTGTATCATGGGTCAGCACAGCTGGAAGTGTGTTGCAGCAGGACTTGCTGCAGGTTAGTACAGGAATATGTTAAAGTAAGAGAAGAGAAGGAGGGTGTGCGAGTCGGCTGAAACACTACGAGTGCTGCAGATCGGCACTGATGTGCTGTGACACTCAAAAATGCTCAGAAATGCATTAAAAGCAGATCTATGCAACCTACTGTTAACTGTCAGAGACAGTAACACAAAAAACCAAAACGTATCTGTGGAAACGTGCAGCTAAAGTGCCTTGCAACAAATAGCACCTTGGCCCCGTATGCCTGTACCACACACACTGCTGGTGACTGCCGCAAGAGTAAGGACTTGRAAAGGGCTTGTCCCTACATATCCAYACATTGGTTAACACAGTGTGGGAACAGAATATCTCGTGGGTATTTCAGGCTACTGCACAGACAGCACAAATCCCTTATGGTCCCATGCTGGATATTTCCCATGCAAAGTGTATTTCTATAACGTAGGCTGACTTTTCCAGGGGTGTAGAAGYTAGCAGGACACGTCTTCCATTGATCATATTATATTTTCTCAAAATGCCAAGTATAACTTTATTTGTAAATGAAATCATATGAACAAAGCTGGAAGTCTAGGAGTAAACGCAGCCTAGAGTAGAGCAGGAGGCATGATTATCTCATTGTGGGACAGTCAGGGGTCATTTCTCATCTGCATATTGATGAACGAGGTAAAAGATGTGAGAATGTAAGGAAGGTGTTTATGACACTGTACCAGAAAATAAGATCACGAGCTTAGATCTGTGGATCTTAATCTACCTTGGATAGTGCCTTACTCCACTTAGGTATATGCATATCTAATGTTATAGCAGTGATAACCTGATAGCATCTTGCACTTCAGCTGATATCAATGATGGTTTCTAGAAGTTATTGTTGATTGTGATTTTATCTATATATTTTTTTCCGCATTTTCACTGGGATTTCTTCTATTTTAAAATTACAAAAGTCAAAATCTTGAATTTCTGAGTAAAACCTGTTTCAGATACAGTTTCACTTCCCCCYTCCAGTGTTGTCTCTTCTTCCTGACATTTCCAACACCTCCCAAGACCACCTCCAATATAGATATAATAGTGTTGACAACTGCTGAGTTACACAGATAAACTCTGGCCAGCACCGGATTGCAGGGGATGAGGCACTCCAAGAGCTCATTTTTGTAGTGTTTCAAGTGTAGTTACCGTAAAAATACTGAGTCTCTGGTACAGACACAGCAGCCTAGTCTTGTCTGTGAGCAAAGCCAAACGCTCTGAACAGAGACTAAGGAGATGAAAATGGAGCTTCCTTTATTATGGACTTGCTGAGTGTGAGAACAGGTCCGCCAATAAGTGAGGGAAACTAAAACAACTTGGAGCAGGACTTCCCTGGTGGAAGCAGAACCAGTGAAGGAGTCCAGGTACAAGAGAGGACCAGGAGCTGAGGCAGCAGCAGGTTTGGAGGAGGGAAGCTTGGGGCTGGATGTTCAGCCACTATTGGGAAAATGTAGGAAGAGGCAAAGGGCAGCCTTGGGAGGAASCTTAAGCACACACTTGCTGTGACCAAAGTGATAGCCTCTGGGAGACCCTGCCATTCCTTGAGCCCTTCCTTTGCAGGCATCAATGGTGATCTTATCAGGGACTTTCTTGCCCTCGCTCACACTGGCTTAACCATTGCAAAGCAATTTCAGCTTGATTTTTCAAATAACTTTCCAGGAAAGGCCATAATTCATACTGAAAATCAGAGCAAAAGAAGGAGGTGGAATCAGTGGAGTGGCCTGAGAAGAAAGCTCTAAAACTCCARAGACCCTGCAGTTACTTTCAGTTGTCCTTAGAGACAGGGTAAATAACTATCACAAGCCCAGTTATTCACTCTTCACTAGGTATTTTTCAGGCATTCCACTCCAGCTGCATTTGTTGACAATGATTCCCCCAGCTGAATAAAACCTCACCATTTGTAATATTTGAGTTAGTCAGTGAAAGACTAAATGCAGAGCTGAGGTTGGTAGAGAGAATTCAGATTATAGCCAAGAAAGCTGCATTTCTGGCTGCAAAAATTATTTTCCAGCCCCCTTCATAGTTAGATATTTGCCAGATCCCCATTTAGCTTTTTAAATTATTGTATGTAACACCTGAAATAAAATGTAGACATGACTTTGTCTTTAAGCAGGGAGTCAGGTTTAAAACCATGGCATTTAAGAGCCAAGGGAAATTTCTAGGTGCTAAATTTGGCTCCAGATCTGCCATTTCCCAGCACAGGAGAATAGTTCACCCCAGTACAAGAGGTCATGGCAAAGCATGAATGAAGGTGTTAATGTAAAACYCCAAAATCCACAGACTTCTTAATTTATGGAGCTGGTTTTGCTTTCTAGGAATTAAGAGCTAGATTCATTAGAGATGAGGGGAGAAAAGTATCTTTATTTTTTTTCATGTCACAAGTTTTAGAAGTGCCATTCGTTCCTGCCACTGACGGTTCAGACTGGTGCAAATTCGCTGTGTTTTGTGGCAGTTCGTGGCGTCTCTGCAGGTTGTGGCCCTGGCAGGACCGAGGAGGCCCTTCTGGGCAGGGAGAAAGTGGAAACAGGGACTGTGGAGACTGTAAATATGCTTCCATGCTAACAGAGTCCCCTGAGCCCCTATGGAGCAAAAACCAAGAGTGAAATGCTGTCTCTGTTGTCATGCAGGTGTAAACTGTTCCTGTTCTCAGTGTCCTCCTCTGCTCTAGCAATCAAGGATATGTTTGAGGCAATGGCAGTGCAGGCACACCTGCAATTTTCAGGATCTCCAGCTTATGAAAAAGCCATTAACTTACTGAAARAGAGGGTTGCTGAAGGGGAAGGAAGGACAGGTAATGCCACAGCCCCTTTCCTCCCCTGTCCCTCGTGGTGGTGCCGTACGTTGTGTGGTGGGAACAAGTTATACTGCTTTGACTTCTCTCCCCATCTTTCCTATTAGTACCATTGCTGTCCCTGCCCCTGAAGCCAYATACCTGCTGGAAGGCTCCACTGAGCCTGAAATATGATAAAAAGGTGGGAAAAACATGTAGATCAGAGCCTGCATTTGAATCATGGCAAAGCAAGTAAGTGGGGGATATGTTAGCATGCCGGCCCTTCCGTAGGGATAAGTCTCTCTGCCTCCCCCTAGATGCTGTAAAGCCGTAGAGCTGCTCTAACTGTGCAAACTCCGAGGCTCTGGCCTCAGTGTTGCTGGAAAAAAATGTGAGAAACAGTTTTCCTCCAGTAGATCCTCCTCTGCCCTTGGTACCCATAAGCTACGGCGGGTGACCGCAGTGTGAAGGTAAACCTTGCATTGACATGGAGAGTGATGAATAGTTTCTACCCTGAAATCCAATCTCCGAAATTGATTGCACCGTCACACTAAATCCATTACTGGAGCAACCCATTTTACCAATACCGCATTTCAATAATTTATTTTAGAATAAAAGGCTTTTTAAAGTATCAGATGAAATTAAGACCAGTTCTATGATATCTGTAAATACTGGAAGCCCTGCTTCAGATGGAAGTATCATAGATACTTCCTGAAAGCAGAATTATATTTTAATACAGATAACAGAAACTAGAGAAGGGGGAGGGGGCTAAGGGAAGGGGGATGAATCTCATTAAATGTATGCACTCTCTGTTTAGGGGTGGCCAGCTCTCTGGTCTTTAAGTAGGCAGAATTCCTTATTGGCATACATATTTGGAAAATCTGCAGGACCATAGTTAGTAAAACCAAGGAAAACCAATCTGGCAGCAAGTCATGCCTCTGCGTCGATGTTCAGAAAGGCCAAAGTGCTTGAATTCAGAATAGATTAGATGGCAGATACAAACAGCCACAGTGGGTCAGACCGTAAGTGCCCCCAGCTCAGCACCCTGCCTCTCCACGGGCAGTGGTGGACACCAGGTGAGGGACAGCGGGAGCAGCACCAAGGGCCTGTCCCAGCCTCTGGTGAGCTCAGCTGTAGAGATTTCTCCCGAGGTGTTTAGTAGACCTTTATGGACTTCTTTATTTCTTTTACTATCTCGTACTGCACGGAAACCAGAGAACTGAATCCACACTAGTGTCACAAAGAAGATGTACCAATCTCTTTTGTTAGCAAGGGTAAAGAGAAAATATCAGTAAGAATTATGGCAAGAGCAAACATGGTAAAGAGGAAGAATACATTAATGGTGAACATGATGAGAGTACACATGGGAAGGAATAAACTGGGAAAATGGTGCTGGAACACAACTGACATGGAAATTTGTATGTCCTGGTAGATCTTTGTTGAAAACAGTCTTCTATAGATAGAAAAAAAACCTCTTACAAGTGTAACAGTCTCTGAGTTATCACTCTGTCATTGCACTTAAAAGTCTGACCTCCTTATAAATGTTGTTATTGTTTYCCCCAATAGTAAATATTTTTGGTCTAGGACTCAGTGTTGTTGTTGGTGATAAAATAAAATTGCAGTACTCCATTTTTGCAGAATTTCTATTAACATCTTAATTCTTCTAGCTAAACATATTTAGCTCTGTTGTTAGCCAGAATCTTTGGATTCTGTACACATCTCAAGAAAGTCATCTAGAAATCTGCTAGATTTGCACAGTCCAAAAGCTCCTTTCTGGTGCTACAGGCTGCTGGCCTGGATGGAAGAATCCAGCACCAAGCAGCGCTGGGCCAGATCAGGTGGGGCTGGGCAGCAGAGACAAAAAGATACGACAGTGTCTCCATGTGGGATGTCTATATAGGCTGTACTCTGCAAGTATAGCCTGTCTCTAGTGCTGTTTTCAGGGTTTTATGCGTGTGGGTGATGCACCACAGTCCTGTGAGTGGATAAAGGTAAGAAAGAATTGTACTCCTTATGGGTTGTTTTTATCTTCCTGTGACCGTTTCCAAAGGTCATACTCTCTCCTAGCTGATAAAATGATGATTCGTGTACAGATTTGTGTCTTTTCCTCTAGGACTTTCTCCACTGGGGATGTCGGAGCTGCGTGAGCAGAACGGCAGCACCTCGCCTGCGCAACCCTCCCTCCCGCGACGGCGGACGCCGCCGCGAACAAGCGCACGAGCGGCCGGGAAGAGGCSGCTGCTTCTGCGCAGAGCGTGCGTGTCAAACACCGAGCTTCTGCGTGCGACACGTTCACCGCAGAGGACGTTCGTAACCAGGGCTCTTCCCCCGCGCTATGGCGGGACTCCGTACTGCATCCCCGCTGCGGGCAGAGCCGCGCTGGCCTGCCCTAGAGGAGCCCCCGGGAGTTTTCAGGTGGTTGGAGCGTCTGCCGTCGCTGCGTGATGCTCTGCGGCTCTCAGGAGCGGTGGGTAACTGGAGCTGAGTTTAGGAAGCCGAAAGAAGGGAAAAATGAAAAAAAAAAAAAAAAAAAAAAAAAAGGGATATATAACCTCATATTTAACAAACGTGTAACATTTTTATCCTCCATCTTCTGCCTGTTTACAATACAAATAAAATGAGCTCCCCTTGGTGTGACATTCCTGGCATTTTTACATCAGCTTATCCCTGGAAAAGCTTAATCCTGGTTTAATGGTCTTTTAATAGAAGTGGTCAGTAGTGTGGTAAATGTTTAAGTGACAGGTTGACAGACGCGGAGTTAACGCTTTAATCCTGGCTGCAGGCCAAACGGCTACCAAGGCCGTTTCCCTTTAAACCTGAGAGTGGGGCACTCGCTTCCAGCTCAGCCTCAGGTCAGGAGTGGRGGCTGAGGCAGCAGAGCCTGCTTCGAGCGTCTACAGGTGGAGAAGGGCCGTAGCGCCGGGTTGCCGAGAGGTGCCTTGGGTGGTGGGAAGCGTTTGACAGACAATTTCCTTTTCCTCTGCAGCAAACGACAACAAAATGTGGCTGCAGGCAGGTTTAAGGGGTCTGTGGAAAGCTCGTCTCTCTCTCRACGCCTGTAGGCTTTCCCTGTAAGCGGTGGCTGCAACAGCCAGAATCTCGGGAGCGAGGTCTGACGCGGAAATTCCCAGCGCGAGCAGGTGCTTCGGAGGATTGCGAGGCGCAGCCTACGCGGCGGCTTGGGCCCGCTTCCCACAAAACGAACCCGGGTTCAGAAGCGCGTCCGCGGCGGAGCCCGCGCCGTAGGGACGGTCCCGCCGCCCCGGCCGCGGTCGAGGCCGGCACGGAGCCTCCGCGGAGAGTCCGTGCGTTTCTTACGCCAGTAGTTCTCTGAAAGGACTGAAATGTTTTCTTGCGTGTTCCAGACCGTATTTTGCTTAGGTCGATCTGTTAAACAGTAAGTTGTAATTTTGCGGGAGCAGCCTCCCTGCCTTTGGGGGAAGGGTTTAACTTGCTACCGGCTTACGGCAGAGGCAACGAGTCAGTGCGAGCAGGCGGCTAAARTGTCCCTTAACCACCCAAAGAAACTTTATATTTTTTTAATTTACACACTATATTTTTAGCTAGGCTTTACTTTCCTCTTTATTTTGGACTCTGCCTTGCTCAGGTTCTCGTTATCACGCGCCTCTGCGTGCTGAGTCCGTCCAGGCCGGAATGACCTATCCGCAGGGGGACAGACCTGAAAAAAGTGGCTCGCAGTGATTGACAGCCGCACTCAAGCCGCGGGGATTATGCGGGATCAGGGGGGATTATCTCATTTACTTTYGTTAACCCTTGCGTCTACTTTGCTGATTTTCTTCCACATTCTATTCAGCTGAATGTGAACAGTTTCTTTTAACAGTCAACTTTKCTGCCAAAGTCAAAGGCTACTTTATAAAGATTCCTTTTAGTGTCTGAATCAACTGAAGGTAAAAATGGGCATTTAACATCGGAAGTCAGTAAGCACTGGTGCTCTAAACTGCTAAAAAAAACCCTGTTTCTGAATTTACCCATTTCATCTAATTAACTCKGCTCTGCAGAAACAGAAATTTAACTCCAGTAGGTGTTTTCTTCCTAATAACTCAGTTTCTTTGCAAGAACTTTCAAGGTAAAATTGAATAGAAAATTTAATTCTCTTCCACTCTGGTGAGAAGTTCAATATCTATCTACTTAAATTTGGTACTTCCACTCATTTTTTAAAAATTCCTGCTCGTGTTTAAACTACGCATCTAATTCTGCTGTCCTYTCCTGTCCTGGCATGGACATCAGACCAAGACCTTCAGGGAGCTGAGGGTGAAGTCCAGGTAGAGGAGATGCTCCTTGGACGCCCTGTGCTTCATCCCAGGCCTTTGTGWGGACATTTCTAACAGGTGCCAGTTTGTACCAGCAAGATGGTAGTTTTGTTTATGTTGATATATGTCCAGCATCCGCAGAAGTGAAATCCTGCATTGTATCATCATTGGCAAAAGCAGACGAACACTGGCAGGTTTAGAAGTATGGAATGAAACGTTYGGTGAAGGAGCTGTTTTTGCATTTAGAGCCCTACTGGCAGAAAGCACTTGTTCACTCAGGCTCGGAAGAGGATTTATAAAAATGTTACTGATTCCAGACATGCAGTGTGTGAATAACCTCCTGCTTCTTTTCCATCGCTACTCCCCCAGCAACAAAAGAAAGATGATACATGAAATGCGAAACTTTCTGGTATCTTGGAAGAAATAAGTTTCTTTGCTGATGGTTGTGCAGCACAATTGCATATGTAACTGCATATTACATTTATAATATTATAAATAGTATAATATTAGTAACAAAACATCCAGAGAAAGCTGCTTAAACCCACTTTTGCTCCTGTGCAACTCTTATCGGGGAACACCCAACTTTGGGAAAYGTGGAACAAAATACAGAATGGATATATATGTATATCCACAGAGGCTGAGCTCAGTCCCCARTCTCCTGGATTAAAGGCTAGATATAATTTTCATTGCTCATGCTTTGCACAATTGCCTACTGTATTTCAAATCCTGCATTATCCACTTGCAGATTATGACTGAAAGATATAGCTGGATGTGACCAGACAGATGCTAAACTGTACAGTGCTCCACTAATAAAATGGCTCTGCCACTTGAGGCTCAGTTTGAGAGCTGCTTTTTTTAACAAGCACTTACTTAACAAGCACTTATATTTAAGTAAACAGAAGTTCAGCATTACATTTCGGTGTGTAAATTTACATGGTTCCAAAATGATCTAAAAAACATGGATAATAAGATAGATATTCAGGGAAATGTATATTAAAAGTCATGTTAATARGTTATCTGATAAAATTAGAGATACTACTGACAGTAATCTAAAATGATAAGGAATACAGAGAACCTCTTTTTGGTTCCTTTCTAGGAATCTCTTTGACAAAACCTCATTTTATGAGCCCAGACTATGACTAGACCCCCAAAGAATGAATTCTGAGTAGCAGCTCTTAATCTCATGGAGTTTACTGGAGCCAATGCTACCTCTTTGCTTAAAGTTAAAGATGAGCATAAACGTGTGCAGAGACATGGCATTGGGAAGTGTTCTGGTAAAAGGGACGATATCCTGCCTGACACACAGCTGTTTTGTAGTATTACACAGATTTGTTTTAAAAATGTGAATATATAATATGCTCTTGTCAAATACATCTCTTAAAAAAAATGAAAGAAAGAAAAAAGAAAAGATCACGGGAAAATCCTGCTTGGCCCCTTTGCCCTCTGCCAGTGCAGAGTGCTGCAGACAGATGTGGAAYTTCCAGGCTGCAGGAACTGAGGTGCACCAGATCTTAAAAATAAGATCAACTTTCTATTTCCAAACTCATCTCCAGACTTTTGATTTTTATCTCTAATTATATTTGAAAGCAATTTCTTTCTTCGGTGTTTTCTTTGSTGTTTCAAACACTTCCAGCTGGAATTCGCAACTGCCTTTATCTAAGAACTTAACTGCAATCTGCTAGGGCATGTCCTTTGGTAAAACAAATAAACCCCRAAATGTTTAGGAATGAAGGAACATCAGATGTCAAAGGCAGCATCGTGCTCTTGAGCAACTTCTTGCGAGGTGCCTTAAGGTGCCTAAAATCAGGCCATGTCCTGCTGCTGGGAGGATGTTAGCAGAGCTCCTAATGAGTGCAGGTGCTGCAATTCCTCTGTAGTTAGGAAATTAAGAAACAAAACAAAACCAAACTGTTTTCTGCCTTAGCAACTCATCCCAAGTGCAAGGAGCAGAGATTTCCTTTAGGTTACACACTTACTCTCCYGTCAACCAATTAGTGCCAGAAAAGTCGGTGACATCTGGATTTGGTTAGCAGAGCATTAGCTGTTCATTGGGATGTTTTGACTGGACTCTTCAATGGGATTTATTGTACTTTATAGTTGTTTATTTTCCAATCAGAGTCAGCCTTTAAGTCAAGATTGCTGCTTCAGCCCCTTCTGAGCAGAAAGAAGCACAAAGACATAGTCTCCTCTAGCTCTTAGGTAGAGGGGTTTCTCAGCAATTATGTGTAGGCTTAAAACACGGCAGGACAGACAAAGTCGACAGAAAGTGCTTACTGCACGCTGATTAGCACAGCAGAGGAGGCAAGAGCCAAGGYATGGTAGCAACCAAGCAGGTATGTCTGCAAATACCTGAGGCAATTCTTCTAGGTTTAAAAAATAAGAGTCACTCATTTGAAGGTGGGAAAAATACAAGAATAAGATTTCCTGCATTTTATGTTGGTCTACAGAATAGTTACAGCACCAGCAGGAGCCCCGGAGYCTTGCTGCCGCACACACGCCGCTGACCCATGGAGCCTGCACCTCCTGGAGCCGAAGAAGAGCGTCTACAAAGGGCCCGTGCTTCCTYTTTGGAGGGTGCTTCCAAGGGATCGTGTTTTGTTGGTGAGATGATGTTTTTGCTGTGGGATTAGCTTCTCAGAATTGGAATGAAGGCTGAAAACACATTTTGCATGCTCAGGACAGGGAGCATCCAGCACCTGAAAACTGYTTGTGGCAGTGACCAGCACCAGGCAGGTTCCCTTGAGCTGAAAGCAGACAGCTGCCTCCAGTTTGTCGCTGCCCAGTTGCTCTGGGGTGCTGGCAAAGTCATCCTGAAAAACACACCCAACATTGAATTTGGAAGTATGTCTCAAAAGTATGTATGTAGAGAGCAGCCTGATCATTCCTCCTGTGTTCAGGCTTGAGCTTTACTGGCAGTCTGASGTCCCTAATTTCAGGGCATTTCTGAAAAGAAGTTATACCCAGGCTGCAAGCCAGCTGGGAGGTGAGAAGAGATGCAGCTCCTCTGTAGCTCCAGGCTCTGGGAGACACCTTCCAGGTGGCATGCCACTGCCCTCCTCTTCCTTCTCCTCCTCCTCTCTCCCCGTGCTATCATGCACAAATGTATTTGGCATCAYGCTTTTGGCTTTGCTCCCTCCCACAAGCGCCAGTACTCTCCGGGGGTTGCTGGTTACAGCATGCGTGCATGTCCCACCCAGCTAGTCTGGCGATCATCAGGGCCCGAGCATAGGAGACTTCCCCAAATGGAAATTGGTTTCTCTGACACACACCTGCTATTCTTCAAAACCCCAAACATACCTCACTGCCATGCCGTAAATTAGCCAGCTGCGAACAAGGTGGGGGCTCTTGCACTGTGGCCTCCAGGCAACACAATCACCCACAATTCTGGGACTCCCCAAGAAAAGTTCGTTAGGTTGCAGGTGAGGTCACCTTCGTTGCTAATCGCTCAAGCAGCGCGTCCTCTGGGAAAGCGGCCCCACCGCCTAAGGACCTCCACTGCTGCTTCCCCTCTTTAAGCAAGCTCCAGGAGCTGCAGGAGTCTCGTTCAGCAAAGTCTGGCAGATCATCAGCCTCATTCATTAAACTTCCAGCCAAAAAACTGTGCAGTTGCTGCCTCACCACAGCTACCTAGCATCCACCAGCATAATAACATTCTCAAATCTTTTATTACCCRACTCTACATTTTCTGCAATTTTAATTATATTATCTGGACTGAAATACAGCAAAAGTACATGTCTCTGCTGGCCACGTTTCAGTTCCTAATCCTCATTATACAGAAAGCTGGAATTTCTTTTTTTCCTCTCTTTTTCTTTTCTCTATTGGTGTTTCCTTTGGGTCTGCATTGAGCTGCTCTAGTGATATTCAGTCAAGATTAAATATTTTGCACTTAACATCATTTCTGCTACGTTTTTTCCTATTACCCTAAGCAGAAGTGTAATTCACAAAAGAATGCATCCTCAAATTATAATTCAGCTGCAACCTCACTGGCCTTTTTCAAGCCTATTTTGAAATGAGAACRACCTGGAGCTCACAGATGGAAAAATGCCAACGACTCAATTGGAGAGCAGGTATTAAGACTTGACGCATTACCAAATATGTCAAAAAAATAACTGAATTGAGAGTCCTAAGGGCAGCACATTGGCATTCAAAATTGGGTAATAGATAGGACGTTTGTTTTTCACTTACCGCTGCGCTGGTAATTATCGGGTTTATACCACAAATTTGATCGTACAGCGCACACAGAATTTGACCTCTCCCTTTGCTTACCTCCAACCACTTGCACATGGTCTTCCAGTGTGCTGGCATGTAGGACCAATGCTAAGAGAGACCACATGGCATGGTTTGGATTATGGGGAGCAGAGGTGATCGTAATTCATTCTGATGTGCTCGTGATTTCTGCGTGTGTCTGCAATGTCGTCAGGAGCTGCTAACCTCTCAGGCTGTCAGGTTTAATGGCAGGGATAACAAGGAAAATCGCCTAATTTGCTCTGAATGTGAAGTGGCAAATTAAAAATGCCTGTGTCATCACATTTGTCTGGAGGTATTTCCTGACTATACAAAGCCCCAACTAATAAAGTGTATTCCAGATTTTCACTAAATAATGTAGGTTGTTACATAATAAAGTCTCAGTGCTTCTGGCCCTGGGAGAACCCATTGGGGAACCTCTGTGGCTCGGCTGTTAGGAGAAGCAGAAAGTATTTGGGCTTATTAGTCCTTCATGCAGCGGACGGGATGTATGTACAGTGCAAATTTTATAGATTTGTCTTGGCCTGATTTTTGCAGTTGCTCTGTCTTGCTAATGGCTGCCAAGGTTTGGAAATTAGTGTAGTGCAAGCTACAAGGAAAACTTTTGTCCCTTGGATATTTTTCCCCCCTGTATAAGCTGAAAATCTTTATATTTGAAGTGAATATTTAAATACTCAGTTATTCAGACAAATGAGAACGCAATCTTGGGCCTGAGCTTTGGAATTAATATCAATACACAGGAATATTTCAACTGACCTAATGTGTGTTCATTGGGATTATGCCAACTGTCAGGTATGCTTGCACATATGAGAAAACTCTTTGCTTGCACCAGAGTGGCTTGGAAATCTGCTAAGAAGACTTCAACTAAGTCTTCAACTTTCAGCCTGTGGTAGACTGGGGAGCTGACGTGAGGAGACTCAGTCTGCTCTCAGCTGCAYTTGGAAAAAGATGTGTGGGATTTCCGCTATCCTGTCTTCTACGCTAATAACAATCAGGCTAAACCCCACAAAGTTGTGCTCATTGTAGCACTCACTTTAACATTTATTCTTTTGATAAATGCTCAAATTTTATAACTTGCACGCAATCGCCCCCCACTTTCCTCACTGCCATGTACCTGTGCACCATGTGGGCTTTGCCAATTTACTGTAAAACAAAATAGATCTTTGCTCACGGCATGACCCCAGTCACAAGTGCTGCTCATAAAGTCTTGCTGCACATTCAGCAGCAGCTTTTCTGATTGCTTGGACTGTAGATACGAGTCTACCTTTGAGAGCTAAAGGGTGTRCATGCAAAAGCAACAAAGTGGGGTAGGACTCGTTCTGAAAACTGACCTGGATCCCCAGTGCAAGAATTGCTTTTGAAAATGGGAGGTAGGATCTGAAACTACAGAGGTGCCCTGTGAAAATGCTGCTTTCAGTTGGTTCCTTCTTGATGGTTATTTTTCTGTCTTATTTTAATTTCTAGAAAGCACCATCAGCAACTATTTTCTATGATATAGTTCAGAAAAGTGTATCAGAAAACGTGAATATGAATGCATTTAACTTGGATGAAATGGTGTGAATGTCTGTGCAGGCTTCAGGCTTCTGAAGCACGAGGTTACACAAAGAGGGAGGAGAGGAGCTGAAGTGCCCACGGGGCAGGATGGGGACGACACTCAGCACCTGGTCCTTTCGGGGGGTGAGAGAAGGCTCAGCACCATTTGGTGGCTCTGCAAAACTCTGGGGGAGAAATGGATTCTAAGGAACTAGCACCTCAGTTCGTAGTGATACGGCAAACGTCCCAGCCCACAGCACGTCGTGGACCACTGATCCAGAAGGAGGCATATGGAACGAACAGTGTAAACCCCGAGGCAAAACTCTYTCCCTGCCTCAGCAAGGTACCACCGTTAAGCTGGAAAGTGGTGACTGCAGGAACAGCCGTGTGAAAACGGTGGTTTTTGAAAGGATGATCAGGAGGCTGCAAAAAGTGAAATAAATGAGATGGCAAAATGCACAAACGTTCTCACTAGAGGACGAGTCGCAGTGTCTCCGTGTGTCACTGGGGACCGTGGGATGAACGGGCAGGTTCATCCGAGGGCGCTCGGTGCAGCACGAGCGCTATTGCGAACGGCGGCTTCGCAGTGGCTGGAGTTTATCCACTACCATCTGTCTTTATTTTGCACGTGCTCTGCAGAGAGACACCGCAAATCGAAGTGACTTGGTGGGTCATTTCTGTTCCTGCGGTGGGGCCGTGCGGCACGCGGGCTAGCAGCGCTCCCGCGAGTAGCTGGGAGACTGGAGGAGAGCAGGAGCGGGGGCCTTCCCGAGGAGGCTGCGAACRTCTCGTTTGCAGAGCGCTGCTGCGCTGAAGGCCCCAGTGACTCGAGAAGAGGAGCCCTAGCGAGGCAGGAGAGCTAGACGTAATATCTGGCTGCTCTAGCTTTTCCCTGCTTTTTTTTCTTTCCTGTGGTCTTGAGCTGGGYTCCTGGGGTGCTGAACTTCAGCAGCTTGCTGCAGGTGCGCTGCCAACGTGTCAGACTAGGAGTGGGCAACCAGAGCCTTTCCCACCAGTGGTGCCTGGCTGCAAAGGCCAGGTCTCAGGTGCCAAGGAGAAATGGCCTCAAAAGGCCAAGGAAATGTGGCAGAAATTTTTCTCCCTTTGAAGAATAACTTTCATGCCTAATGTTGCCAGCAAAAATCCTCTTGGTCRGCAAATCTCCCTCCATACATTAATTTTACTGTTCTACAACATCTCCTTTCTTAAGACAGCAAAATTAAAATGTTTAGTATGGGAAAGAAAACCTGTGTAAGGAAGGAAGTAGCGTGTTATTAGGAAAGYAGACCTAGTAGTAAAGGAAACAAATGCCATCCTCTGACTGGTGATGCTTGATGGGTGTTTGCAGGTTTAAAGCAAATGATTTTCTTGGACTTCCYGCTCATCTCTCTTTCCTGCAGCTGCTTTTCAGTAATTATATTTTAGACTAGTTTTCTTATAGTTGTAATTCCAATGTAGATTTCCAATTTGTTGTAACGTTTCTCTGGACAAGTGTCATAAAGATTCAAGTTTTAATAGCTGGTAGGACTGACTGAGAGGTTGAACTTGTTGATGAAGGMTGTGAAATAAGATGTCACTGGTGGTAAAATCCTGGCTATGGACCCGACTCATGCATACACACCAAGGCAACCAGCAGCTCTACACTCGCTTCCGGGGTCTCGGTTCACCAGAAATACTTTGTCTGTTCTTCAGAATATTCATTTCCTGAAATGTAAGTTGTGGATCTGACTGAATTGTTGGATGCCAGCACTTTCCCCCAACTTTGCAAAATCACAAAAAGATTCCCCCAAACTTAGCAGAATTGTTCTGTTTCCTGCTTTCTTCTTTTATGGGCAGCGAGGTGGGGAAAAAAAAAAAAAAAAGCTCTTTCTTGGGTTGAAAACAACACAGAAAGCCGAGTCTGCAGCCGGGTCCCAACAGGGAGGAGGGAACATGATGCCGCGCTTCTGGCTGCAGCAGAAGCTGGGGACGCCAGGCCGGAGCGGGGAAGATGCCGAGTTGTGAGCTGTCAGCGAGACCCCGGGCCCTGACGCCGCAGGAATTTTCTCTGTCACCACAAGTGCCGCAGTGGGCAGCGAGCCCGTAGCTGTCGGGGGGACACCGGGTGCCCATGGGGAGCAGGGGGGTTTGAGCTGCCGGGACAACCCACACGGACGTGGGCACAGCCCTTCGCACCGGCAAACGGTATCTTCGTGTGAACCCTGTGCCAGGCCGCTGCCAAGCCGACGTTCGCGACGTGACGGGTTGCTCACCGGGAGCRTTTCCAGGTCTGTGTTTCAAAAGGAAATTAAGAGATAAAGCAATTGCTTTAGCAAACCTAGAAATGTGAGCAGCTTAATAAGCATCTATCTTGCTTCACTCCCAGATGGCTACTAAGCCTTGTAAAATGGTTTCCTGAGTAGCCTGGATAATAATTATGGAATTTAGCATTATCACAAATCTGACAATTGCTAGCTTGAGTTTCATGATTTTTTTTCTTGAGCCTTCTCACCTTCATCCTCCCCAGGAGAGCTAAGTCTAGACTGTGACCTGGGAACGCTGGGGAAGGACAGAGGGAGCAATCTCCTAGTACATTTGCTGCACCCTGTAGTCCAAGTTTTGCAAATGTATTTTTTTCATAATTAGTTCTAATTACTTGTTGCAATCTGAGGTTTCCTGGATTCTGAATCTTGGAGAGTTTATCACCTTTATGGGAACATAAAAATCACTTTCATCACTGTAATCAGCACAACTTTATTTGAACAGTGCTGTTAGCATGGGGTACAAGTGAGGTGTCCATGCAGAGCTGATGTAACCTGCTGGCCCTCACCTCTGCTCTCACGTGCTCAGTCTCYTTTTTCCCCTCAAAATTACTCTTAAATTTTACGAAAGTAGCAACGAGGCACTTCTAGACAAAAGACTTCCAAGTATTTGATTTAGAAGAAGTGAAAGACTCTGTAAACCACCACTGGATCATCTCCAGAGGACCAGAGCTAAACTGTTCCCTGAGGCACCCTTCCTAGGTCAGGCTATATGAGTACATGGGCTGGTTTATATGAAGCAGAGAGAGAAATAAAAAAGTATATAATGAAGGGGTTACATTTTCTACTCGTAGTGAAAACTGTCTTCAGCTGGAGAGGAGCATCCAGCACTAATACAAGTGTGAGAGTGTTACGGAGTGTAGTAATTCTTCCTAAAACAGAGTTTGCAAAGCTGGCTAAGTCAGTACATGTGCCTAGACAGGGAACGATACGTCAACACTAGCCAAGCGACCTCCAGTTGGAAGTGATGGCATTCAATCATTATGAAGTAGAGCTAATTCAATTAATGTTTTCAGCCCCAGATTACGTTGCTGTGATCTTGGAGACAGACTGCCCCCCTGACATTAGTCTCGGAGATGGTACAGCGCAAAGCAAGATCGTACTGACCCATTTTCCTCTTATTCTTGCATATTTCTTCACACATGCCCTGTTCTCTCTTAGCCTGCAAGGACCTCTGAACACGACTTTTGCACTTTTTTTGTTTTTACTGCTTCGGGGATGTGGGGCCACTGCAGGAGGTATGTCCCAGGAGCACCAGCTACTAGTGACCTGCTGTGGCCAAAGCCTAAAGTGGCTCTGCTACAGGRTTTGTCCGGTTGATGGGCCAGATGAAATGCTGCATCAATAATAATTTTGTAGTAAGGACAAGCACAATGTTGGAAATCAGATGAGACAGAAAAAATGAAGACAAGCAATAGGCCAGAGGAACGCCTTCCTTCCTAATGCCCTTCCCTGCCTGAACTGCAAGGACCTTTTCCACTTGRATCCGTAACATGAAGGGACCTTGCACAGGGGTTTGTAAGGGTTTCTCTCTCTCCATCTCCAGTTTCAGCATCTTGGGGACAACCTTGGCCTCTAGCTCTGGCCTCTCACGGCAGAAACAAGTGAACTCCGGAAGCTCTGCTCCAGGTCTCAGATAGGGAAGCTGAGTGCTCAAGTCAACACTTCAAATTTATTGATGTCTTGCACAAATATTTATGGGGTCATTTCCTCCCCCAGTGGCAGGCAGAGAGCCAGCAAGCCTGATAATTTATGGCATGGTATTTATTGACAGAAATATGTAATTGTTTTACATTGAAGAATAAACCATGGGTGCTGAGGCATGGGAAAGGGATGCACGAGTCAGGATGCTGAGAGCTTAGGGAGAGAAAGGGCAAGTGTGAGGTACTTTGGAAACACTGCTGTTTCCTTACAAAGCAAATCAAGGACATCGCACAATGCGCCAACAYTGGGGAAAATGGTGAGTATTCGGGTGACCCAGTACTGGATTCTGCTGTCCTTTCTCCAGCGAATTGTAGCGACTTTGAGCGAAGTTTGAAGAAGCACTGAGGACAGATCCTGGGACCCGTCCTGGTGACACAGTCCGTCTGTGAAAYGCTGACCTGCACGGCGCGGATATATACACCGTCTCCTGGAGGTGCTGCCAAGGTTATTTGACAGAAACGCTGATATGCCCTGACAGTTGGCCCATACCGAATTTCTCAGTCTTTGTATTCAAGCCAAGATCTCTCRACACTGAAAACTGGCTGCTCTCAGCTCTGGAAATACGTATTCAAGAAGCAGAGGTATGGCATTCCTATCAAGTCCCGGCTCTGAAGCAGTGCCATTCGCTTATCTCCAGTTACAGCCCGTGTGGCTGCTGACCAGGCTCCTTCCCAKGGCCTCGATCCAGCAGAGTGCTAAGCATAGGCTTAACGGCAACTGTCCGCTTAGTCACCTTGTCGGGTTGGTGTCTCCRTGAGTAAGCTCAGAAAGTTTGTYTTTGGAAAAGTGCTGAAGAACYCCAGAGTCCTGGTTGCTTCTGCACSTRCCAGGTCAYYGGAGTGGAYGGGCTGACACTGGTGGGGTGGGAGCCAGCCRTCTCCTGGGGGTCCCACATCCAGCCCTGCACCCCTGTGGAGGCCATGTGTAATAAAACATATTGCTAGATAATTTCAATTTGCTTTGCAATATRGATGTAAACTGGAGGAAGCAAGTCAGCTTTGCTGGACAAGCGAGGCARGCACAGTGAGGTTTCCTCTTCTCTTCCCAGTGCGAGAGGCCGGGCTGGTCAAGCACAGCGTGTTGGTGGCTTCTCTTCGGCAAAGCTCCACATAGGCCTTTCTACAGGCCCATGCCGGGAGCTGGAGCAGGACAGGAGGGSAGTGAGGAGCCTGGCTGCTTTGCTGGACTCTGCAGTGCAAATCCCAGCAGAGCTGGCTGCTTTGGAGCGCACCAGGGAGTGTGCGAGATCAGAGCCAGGCAAAGCTGGAAGGRTGCGGGAGTGACCGAAAGCCACCGGTGTCCATTCTCCCCTTACCCCTTCAGGGCTGCRTCTCCCTGAACCACGGCTTGGAGCCTGATCAAAGTGCTGCCTTTAGTGTGTGCCTAAATACAAGCAAGAGAAAAGTCACCAAAACTATACGTCCCATAATTCYATTATAAAAAACGCAATAAAGTAAAAGCATCCTTACAACACCAGGGTTTAAGTGGATCTTTAACTAGCTTTGTCCCTGGCATGCAAAAAATAAAATAAAAAAGCACAAGCATTAATTTAAACCAGAAACGATATTACAGTAACTCTGTATAGTGAGAGTTTCAATTTTAATTTTAGTTCATTATCTTTTTCCTTATTAAGAAAGGTAAATCTGTTTTGTGTTTTCATTATTTCATTAGCTCAAGAAACCTCATCAGTAACCATGAAAGCTGCCAACATAAATAGCACAATTTTCATATGTGAGATGGACTAATTTGCTTAACCACCTATTCAGGAGAGGCTGGAGCTAACAATTAGAGAAAGCAGCGTGATTCAAAAATAAGTTACAATTGATTGTGTTTCAGTGGAAATGAAGTTTGGAATGTGTTAATTAGATTTCACGTACACATCTGAGCCACAGTAAGTTGACATGAGACTTGGGACACCTCGTGAAAGCAGACCCTTCTTCGAAAATGTACAAAAATTGTTTAATGTAATATTTAAAACACAATTAAAGCAGCATGCTAATGATACCATCACTTCTTAGAATTGAATGGCTGATGACATCTTTTTTAAGGATTTACTCYAAGATGGAAAATTTTAAGGAATGCACTGCAGGACAAGACATCCCGCTCCCTGGAAGTGCTTATGAAGAGTTTCACTTCAGAACTAGTGTTTTAGAACCTTTATAATTTTGGTAGCTATTTGACCAACTTGTCYCACTACTTCAATGATGACCCACTTGCTGCGGGTGAGGAGGATGCTGTGGCCGCTCCCTGGGCATGTGGTGGGGTGCACATGTGCAACATAGGGTGAAACCTATCCCTCCCTCCTAACTTGCCCCAGCAGTTGTGAGGCTTCCTAGGGAGGCAATTTCACTTTCTCTAGAAGCTTGTCTTCTAGACAGTTTTTACAGGATATCTTTCATTACATTCTCTTTAATGTGTAATTATGGTTTGAAAAGTGATACGGCACAGCTAGCTCCTCTGCAGATAAGCTGCTTTTTATGAGCTGGACAGAGGCGATCTACTCAAGTCACCGCACCATCACGGACAAACTATAAAGCAGCAGTGCTTGCTCTGGGGACTCACAGCCCTCCAACACCAAGCCCTTTGCTGCCTGTTGTACTGCCTAGTCATCTTTCCTGGTGGAAATGTGTCTGCTGCGCAGCAATAGCAGTGACTGCAGCATAACGTAGGCAGTTTGCTGCTCAGACACTGGTAGGACAACATGGAGCTCAGCACAGACAAATTTATCCTGGGTTTTAAAGTATTTGTTAGACCATGCTGAGCTCAGTGCTGGTGACGGCCAGTCCTGAAACCTGAGCAGCTCATTCGAAATGAGCTGGGTATCCCTAAGCCATCCGGCCATCTGTTGCGTAGACATCCCYTCGGCGTGCGTTAGAGCATATTAGCTAATCTCTCCTAAGGGTGTACCTTTACATCTTTATTGCTCCCAACTCCTCTCCTATCCTCGTGGTGTCTGCCAGAGTGATCAATGGTGAAATAATTTATGGTAACATTTTACTGCCTTCACGATCATAGCGCCAGTTGTACATCCGCTCTCTGACCATGCTGCGCATATCCCCTCTGCTTTATTGCTTAAGCACCCATTTTTCTCCCCACCTCAAGGTGCAATCCTGCTTCCTTCCACTCACATGGTAGGCTCTGGCTTCAGGACCCAGTATTTCAACTTTTTTCTGTGATTACTTTTTGACGCTGATGGATCTTACCTCTCTTGGAGCCTGCGACCAATAGTTACAGTGGCTTCCTTAAAACCAACAGTCTTCTGTATTTGCACGTCTTCTGCTATCCTGATCTCGTCATCTAACAACTCCAAAATGTTTGCTGAAAAGTGGCTTATCCTGAGTCACACTTTTTCTTGCTTTTTAGTTTCTCCAGAAGTCTGTATTAAAGTAAACCCATATATACTTCACTACCCAACACAACAGCCAATTAGTATATGATGTTCTTAAATTACTGGGCTGTTAGTGGTATTTGTAACACTTACAAGAAGGCTTTGAGTTAACAGCTCGATTAACAAGATGGGGAAGTTCAAATTTCAGATTCCCTGCAGATTTGAGAAGACAATGGTACATTGGTTACCCTCCGGGTTTCATTCTACAAGACAATTTCTGCACAAGAAAATCTGGTGTAAAAGGTTTCCATCCTTTCTGGCACCCCTTCCCTGTCCCCGTCCCTTCCCCTCCTCTCCACCTCAATGAGCTTATGCAACTGTTTGTTGGGCCAGACTCCAAATCAGAACAGGGACATAGTTCAGATTAAAAAAAAAAAAAAAAAAAAAAAAGGACATTTTATAGAGAGTGTTAATTTTATCAATAATTTTATAGAAAATAAAAAAAAAAAAAAAAAAAAAAAAAAAAAAAAAAAAAAAAAAAAGATTAGCTGTACCCTCATTTTCTACCAGCAAGCTCATCTTTGCAGCCAAGAAAGTGGTACTTTCAATCGGCTTTTTGAAAGAATCCTTAGATTTAAGAGGCTCTGCACTGTGACCGTGGGCAAGGCTGGACAAGGCTGGTATGTTATGCAGGCAGGGTCCGACTGGCTGTGTGGGTATGTAACACGTATCAAAGGAAAAGACCTTTAAACTACCTGTTCCACCTCACCCTGCTCTGATCTGGCTTTACCTCGAAGGCCTAATACCRTGTGTCAGCAGAAGATCGGTCACCTTTTGTAGCTTCACACTAATAAACTTCTACAGGTAGTTCTATTTTGAGTGAAAATGCCATCAGACCTGCACAGGCAGGATCACAGACTCTGTGCAGAAAAGATGTATAGCTGCTAGTCTCTGGGCAGTGAATCCTATCTGCACTAGCTCTTCCTTATATGCAGGGGCTCCTGAGACAAAAACAAGGAGGTGTTTGTTACTAATAGCTATATGCGGACTGCAGAAACCCATCTGCTAACCAGAGGACCACCCACAGACCATTGTTTTGGACACTTAAAATGTAATTTTCTTTCGTAGATGTCCTGCAGTACAGACTTCACCAGGATTCTGGTCTCTGGCACATCCGTATGTATTGAACACACTGACAGAAACCTAATGACTTACACGGCTCAGCCATTACAAAAATATTTTAGGGGTTTTTAAAGGAGCAGTGCAGAATTGTTTCTGGAAACCTTCTTGGTTCTCCTTTTCCAGGAATGCATTACTTATGGTGCTGGTACCACAGAGGGGTAGGGAAGGCACATGCCTGCAGGAGGGGAGCCTGAGCTCCTCGCTGTGCTTACTGTCACAACAAAGTGCYAGCGCCTCCTTCTAATCTTACTCGTGTTGGTGTAAGTCACAAGTAATGTGGGCTGTGGACACATGTCCTCTTCTTGCTCAGGTGGTGCCAGCACATTAGTTTGCTGCTCTTGACTGCTCCTTCCTGCATCCTGGCTGCAGGTTGCCCCCTGCTAGCTGAAGGGGACCAGCTGGCCCGCTCGAGCACTCAGCGTTAACCTGGCTKTGGGGACGGAGGGTGCTGGTCGTTGCTGTTTCCTCCTGTGCCCCTCACTGTGCTCCTTCTGCAGAGGTGCATGGAGGAGGAGGTCATCAGCATTTACCTGTGAAATATGCACTGAGTTTGCCAGGTCAGCTGGGGGCTCACTTTAAGTAGGAGGCTTGTGGCTCAGTGCTGCAAAACAGCTCTAAGAAATCTATCCATGATCAAAAATAGTATCTGTGCTCAATAATAATGACCACAGGATGGGAATCCCATCGATGCTGATACATACGTGTGTGTGACTGCTTCAGCCAGCTTCCTCCACTGCTTCCTCATTGTGGTTTTCATGCTCCAGCCTTTGTGGGTGGCAGATCAACTCACCCCAGCATGGTCCCCGAAGCCAGGTGGTTTGAGAGCTCTCTGCAAAATGGKTCGGGTGAGTTGTCCTCCTAGGAGAGGCAGCCTGGCCTCAGGAAGAGCTAACAGTGAGAGTAGGACCCACTTGAAGGAGACACGTCTTCTCTAGTCCATCCCTAGCTTACTGTATGACATGAAAAAAGTCTCTTCACCYTTTTTTCCTGTTTTTCAGATTGGATTGTGAGATCTTTTTTGCTAGAAGTGGCCTCTGATTGTGTGTCTAGCATGAAGTGGGCCATTTGCAGTCCGTGTGTGAGATCAGAACGTGAAGAACAGCAAGAATTTTCAATAATAAAGACATGGGAGAAGGACAGATCTCAGCCCCTATTCATTTCTACCCGAAACAGGCAGTTATTTCCTATGAATATTAGAAGTATGTCCAATGAGACAAGGTAGGCATTTAATCCTTAGAGAGAAAGGATTCTTTAGGAGGGATATGGCCATTTTAGTCATAAATGCATCGTTACTGGTGGTTTATTTAAGTGTAATTTTGCAGGACACTTAAACTGCACCAAGACATGGATGGAGGGAGAGRGGAAACGGTGTCAAATGCCGTGACAGAGGTGTCTGTAGGCACACCGAGCCCAGCCGCGGGAGAGCGGGCTGTGCACGAGGACGTTAGCGGCTCGGCGGGCCCCCGCCCCAGGGCAGCTGGGCCGGCGCCCCGGCCCGGCGGAGGAGGTCGGCAGCGGCGGCAGCCGCAGAGCCGGACAGCGAGTTCGCTCGGGCGGACGAGCAAGAGGCCAACGCCAAGAGAAGGCGTTTCCTGCAGCGCGCGAGGCCTGACCGGCCTCAGCGCCGGCGTGGGGAGCGATGCGGGCAGGAATGTGAGCCGGGGCATCGCTCCTACGCAACCACCCTCTGGGGCCAGAAATTAAGCTAGAGTCTCTCCAGCGCGGCTGAGGCTATAAACTGGCCACTTTCTCCATTTCRCTGTGCTCTGGCTGCCTGGGTTATAAATTGCCGTCATTTCTGCATTAGATTTATATTAAGGGGCTGCAAGGACCTTCAGTCAAGGGGTCTAGCTCATTTCTTCTGYGTCTCTGGTCCCGGGACACGATTTTAGCAAGGCAGACAGAAACATTAGTGATGTCTTGCAGTTTATGGGGTGAATTTGAGCTTGTAGCAAGCCCCGTCATTCTTCCCACCCCGCGCGTTCGTTAGAGCGGAGGGCAGTTGTGCAGCTGGTGTGACGGGAGAGGGGACCATCTAATGGCTCTTACAGGGCATCCTTTCTTCAGCCGCGGTAGCTTTACTTCTGCAGAAGGCTTTGCAAAGGCGTTTAATTAGACTATGACGCTATACAGCCACGGAGATTAAAGGATATATGACTTTATTTTCTAGCATGGAATTTTGTTTTTAAAATGTCACTGCTAAGCGCTTTGGTGCTTGTTTCGTCACCACATTATTTCTACTCTGTGCCAGTGTCACCTCATTGATTTCTGGATGTCAGGCTGGAGGGCTCGATGCACCATGGAAATTCTGAGGTTGGCTTTGAAATGAAATCTGGGATTCAGCTCATTTGTCGTCTTGGTGAGCTTCCAGGCTGTGGTCACACTGTGTGTGTTCGCGTATGCGGAGAATGAAAATTCTGCCAGCTCGAGGTTTCTTCCTGGACTAATGACAAATATCGCTGCTGAGCCAATGGTCCCGGGGCTCRTCTCGTGTCAGGTGCCTTCAGAACWAGCCAGGCCAGATGTGGGATGTTAGACAAAATGACTTTTTTCATCAATATTACTTTAAAAATTCTTCTGTCTTCCACACATTTTTTTTTTCAAAAATGAATCAATTTCTGGCATCCTAAATAGAAAACACATAAAAATTAAAAAATGGATTTTGAAATTACATTTTCCTTTCTGATCTTGTCTGGTTTTGTCTTCTTTCTTGCCTGCTATCTTACTCCTCTACTTTCTCTTATTTTTGCACTGAAGAAGTGAGGGAAGGCAGAGGAAAGGGCAGAACACTCACCACATACTCAGTAATGTATAGTAATGTATATTTAGTATATACAAGATTTATATATAGTATATTACCGAATATACTCTACAGTAAAATTTGTAGTAAAAACTAAACATTTTAATTTTAAAAACTGAAATGTAATTTTTCTTCAGAAAAATTTTAAAGCTATGGGAAAAATATTAGAAAAATGGTCATTTTCTCTGAAAGAAAAGTTTAGAAAAAAGTCCGATCAGCCAAGCTGGAAATTAATTCTGGGAAAGCAATGCTGGGGCAGGCTGGCTCTGTGCTCCCCAGTGACCGCGAGGGCTGTGCAGAGGCTCGTAGGTCCCAGAAAGCCGTGTTTCGTGCCACGGAGAAGCTCGGAAAGGCAGAGGGCGTCGAGGCCCTGCCGCCGTGGCTCTGGGGCGCTCCCTCGGCAYGGACCCGCGCGCCGAGGGGCAGCGCCCGCTCTGCCTCGCCGTGCGTCCCGGGGCCGCACGCTCCACCCTGCGCCCAGCTCCCCGGCACGCCGTTTGCTTCCCTCCAGCTGCACGGCGAGGGATTTTACTAATCTTGTCCTTACGTGCTGCAAAGACTTCCCACACCCGAAATGGGAGGGAAGGGAGCGAAGACAAGCTGGTGGCTGCCCGCGCCACGCCTGCGTTGCGGGGTGCACGGAGCCGCAGCGAGGGCGCGGAGCGAGGGGCGCTGCGGCTGCCGCGGGGGCGCTGGCAGCTCCCGAGCCGGGTCCGCTAAAGATGAAAGGAAAATAAACCTGCTAGTTTCAGATGTGCACTACGTGGGTACGAACCGTGTGCGCGCCACGTGTCCGCAGGCTGCGTCTCTGGGTGCCCGCAGCCGTGCGCAGCCGCCGTGCTGGCGCTCGGCGTCTCTCGGGGTGCTGGCGCGCAGGGCGGGAGGGCGCAGGCGCCGTAGCCGTGCCGCCGGCACCACGCTGCGCCGTTGCTGGTGAGGCTGGTGAKAATTCCTTGCTTCAGCCTTCATTCTGGCTTCAACTGCCGTATTTGGGTTGGGAGATTATTCTTCACAGCATGTAAAGCAGGAAAGGATGTAGTAGCTAACCCATAATATCCCTGCAGATTTTAAGCAAAGAAGAGGCAGCCCTGCTCTTAATTTTTCCTTTTCCTTGATTGGGCCRAGATACTCTGCCATTGGGTGCAACTGGGACTGGTGGCAGCATTGCATTGCGTTGCAAAGAAAGTTTTTGAGTTAGGATGCACTAGAATATATAGAAGATATAAATTCTATAAGCTATACAATCACATCCACTCAGGAAGCATATTACTGCCAAAGCAGCAATGCAGGACAGGGAGCTCTGGCCTCCAACTAGGCAAGCCTTCAGTTTTGGGCATCAGGTGGGGTAGCAGTTGGGGGAAGAGAGAATTTATTTAACCAATTTAAGCCATGATAAACGGAATGGACTCATACAAAGACATCTGAACTGTTGCTATAGTGCTATCAAAAACTTTTAATCCAGCAACTCTAAAACTGGATTATGTACAGGGAGATTATTTTAAATGTAATGTATCCTCTTAYTTTCATACTGCTTGGGCATCATTTTAAAAAAGAAAAAGATCTGATAATTTTGCAAGCAATATTCTAAGCCATCCCTGTGTTTTCTCTGGAGATCTAGTGACAGAGGAAGAGCGCTGCAGGGACACTAGCAGTGCAATGTCTGATTTGTAGCTTCCAGGCAGCTAGGCTGCTCTTCAGATCTTTAAGAACAGCTTTACATGAGTTTTGTGAAAATTATGTCTTGCTGAAAAAATGCAAGCTGACGCATGGTGGTTTTTTCCCACTAGATAGCATGAACCTCTGCCTGAAGTTAGATAATAAGAAGATTAAAGATAAAGGCTCTGAATTCAATTCAACGTGTCAATATGTAACTTTGTAACAAATGAAACATTTTTCAATTACTGGTAATATGAAACAAAATAGTGGGAAATAGAAATGGCAATCTTTTTAGGTAACCTGAAGGCCATTTCCAAGAGGCACTGTGCATTAACAAAGCAGTGAAAATTTTTACATCACCATTTTCCCCTGTGCCCATAATAGCATAAAATAAAAAGATTTTAGATAAGATTTCATTCAGTGAATCAATTGCAAAACCACACAGAACCTTAGTGGGCATTCAGTCCTCAATCTAATGGAAATTTTTACGAGGATGTCAATGCTAAGTTGATTCCTATAGCGGAAAGCACATACAAAGGATCCAGTTACAGCTGGAAATCTTTTGCTTTCTAAGAGACACTATTAACCCCTAAAGCACTGAATATGCAAAGGGTTAGTGAAAATTCTGCTGATGAACTGGATGATGGTTTACAGTTGATTGCTTCCCCCCCCATCAGTTCATTTTTCCTGTTTTCATCTGTGAATAGAAGATAGTACTCCATACTCGTAGTAATTAAAAGTCATCCTGAAACATGCAATGAATGTATTGGATCCTAGAAGAAAGTCACCGACTGGTTTTATTAATTGTAGGCAGTGAGGTGTCTACTTAACAGATTTTAAAATTAAAAAGATATCATATCATGAACCTGATCAGCAAAGAAGAAAGTGCTTGTTAAACCTTCTGCCAGTGACTCCTCCATGTCTGGGGAATTTGTAATGCAGGAATGGTCCATCAGCAGCAAAAAGTCAGGGAGAAGCAGGCTCATAGCCTCACCTCCTGGCCTCCGCAAACCCACGCCCAAATGCCTTTGGGCTCCTGGGCTCCCTGTGGCGAGCAGCAGGAAAGCCTTGCAGTAGGTTTTAAAGCAATACATTTAGAGCCTGGATGTGCAGGCTTGCAGTTCTACTATTGCAACTCCACAGGCAGCTTTTCTGAATTTATATTAAAATTTATTATTTCATAGACTTCTATCTATTCTGAGCAGAAAATAAAACTCAGGAGTTAATTTTCAGTGAGGAGATCACAAGCGAGAGCATTATGGAGTGGATGTGTGCAGGGCTTAAAACAAGCACTGGGGGCTGCAGCGCGAGTTTGCTGCAAGCACTTGCACTCTGATGCCAGTAACCACTTGGCAGAAGAGGCAGATGAATTTTTGCATCCACTTCCAAGCACTTTCTGTTTGTGTGCTTCTTCATCCTGTTTGCTCTCTCCCTCCTCTAGCGTTGCACTGCCAACCTTTACCCTAGTGCTGTCTGCACCAGGCGCCTGTGTATGAACCACTGTCTCTAAGTGTATATTTTACCCAGAAACGAAAAAAATGAAAAGATATGGCTGGTTACATGAGTAAACTAATCCCACTTGTGGTCAGGTCTAACTTAATTTCAAGAAGTAGCTTTTGATTCATGGCAGAGCAGAGTAGAGCAGAGGAAGTCCATGGCAGAAGTGTTTATGAACTCAACTCCGAACTGAAACCCTGGAGTTGGAAGTCCAACCACAAACTTCACATCTGGGTCCAGATTTCAAATGCCCCAAAGTTGAGGAGGGTTTGGATCCAGGCTTTTGTTCAGGGCCTTAAGAGCCCAGTGGAAAATCAGGTGTGGTGTTTGTTCAACTCTTCCCTGACTGCACTTGCTCACTGCTGTGCTGAGACTTTCACCCCCATGGATGAAAAGCGCCTGGGCCAGGGTGCTGGGCAAGTGTGTGTGCCTGGGAGGGTGTGTGTGTGGCTTCTTGCTTCTTTTTCGAAAAGAAAGGCAAGAAGAATATAGGGTCAATGTTCTTTTAATCTCTGCAGATTTTGTTTGCGTTTAAACTGTGGACATTTGAGACATGTGGGAATGTCAAAAATGCCTTGTGCAAGCCAAAATTTCTCACTTATCCCTCGTATATTTTGAAAGACTTTTATCTCTGTTCCCCAAATCCAACCTTACTCTCAGTCAGAATGGGCAGCAAAATCGGTTACTGTTTATCTTTACAGGGTGATCTCCGCAGATAACGTTGTGAGCTGAGGGAGCCCCTTTGCTGCTAGTCAAAGATGGGGGTCCTCTAAGGGCAGGTTCTTCATATATTCCTGCTCGTGTCCCAGGAGGGCCAGGCGGAGCGTGCCACCTGGGAGGACAGCGTTGCTAAGACGCTGGCTGCCGCAGACCATGGGATGCTCCACGTAACACCATTTTTTCCCTCAGGAAAGATGGGTCTGCCTCCTGCTCTTGTACTGTGACTTCCCAACAGCCAGACAGCCAAGAGTTCCCCGTGAACAGCATACTTTGTGTAAAATTAGGGTAAGCCGGAATGCAGCTGTAGGGTTGGCTCTGTCAATTCATCCGCTGCACTGGAGAGATGGGCAGGCTGATGGGGCAATGTCTGATTTGCTTCCATGAAGAACTGTCTAAGTCTCGTTTCTGAACCCCGCATTTCTTCGCCTTGTCTCTCTGAACTGCACGTTCCAGTCTGTGCTCACATGATTGAAACAAATGTAGAACAACCTTCCGTATAGCTTGTACCCAYGAACCTTATTTTTCTGTTCAAAGCTACTTGCTGAGATTTTAGCCAAAGCCATTCCTCCAGCTTTGTTTGGGCCAATTCACATGACTCAACTTCACTATTTCAAGTTAAAATAGTTTAAACCGCGCTGCGTTTACTTGAGTGTACCACCAGCATCAAAGTCTCTGTCAACACTCAATAAATAAGATAGCACACAGGCTGTAACTTATAATGATAAATACTACCAAAATCCTCTGATATGCTTTTTTGGGGGAGTGATGAAGCATGCTGGCATTGTATACAGGGTGAGAATATCCTGAGACTGAGAGCAGCTATATTTAGCAGACAGACAACTGCAGCAGGCAGCAGGGAGTGCTGAGGTAGCTGTAACCGATACCCCAAAATGGGGGTCAGTAATGTGACCTTTCTGCTTGGCAGCCAAGCAGCTGAGCCTCGTTGTTGTCCTTTTAGACTAATTACAAGAGCAGAGGAGCTGATGCCTGTTTGGAATTACTGTAATCAAATTGCTATAAATTGCCAGAAAAAGTATTTACCAGAAAACTGGCAAGTTCATCACATGGTAAGTGGATGTGGGTATTTCTGCAGAAGGGTTAGCTTTTGGTGGAAGGGTGTGCAAGGTTGCCTGAGTTCAGAGATTTTGCCCCTTTCTTTTGTAATTTTGAATGCTTTCACTCAAGCAGTTCAGGATTGTCAGTCATGGGGGTGCCAACGTGAAGTTCTTTGGAGAAAGCTTTCATTTAATTCAGGGACAGCATCCAAGCAAGGCCTGAAGGAAGACTTCAGTGGATGGTCCCAAATTCTGCGAAGCAGCATGGAATTATTTCMACGTGAAAGTTGCCCTCAGTCTCCTGCCCTCTCTTTAGCATGGTTGTACGAATCTGTGCAAACCTCCTGTAGAGTGCAGGGCTAGGGAGTTGGCAGAAACTACCTGGTAAATCTGACAGGCCCAAATTTCTGTTGAAGAGGAAATGCTGATATTTAAAATATCCAATCTGTATTTGAAGTAAACACTGGCGGGATTTTTTCCCCACAAAAGGAAAATAAACAGAAACATTCAGAAACTTTTACTGTGGGAACACATTAAAAAAACATTTCCAAAGGTTCTTGAATATATTCTTTGAATCTTCTTTGTGACACCATGAAACAATATATTTTAATTAAAATGCATTTTCTGAAGACAAACTGCTTTGATGGTTTTTCTGCCCAGCTTTAAATCCAAAGGTTGGGCTCATTTGTTAGAATTGGAGTTTCTCGAACATGAGAAGACATCTGAAGCACTTTGAGTAATAATAATAAGAACCACCTCCATCCCCAGCCTTTAATTGACATGATTTTGATAAACGTAGACACTAACAAAATCACATCTTCATTAAATGTTTAAAAAATCACAGTAGCTTGCTGTCCATCTCTTTGCCATGTCATACATCATTGTATCTACRCTGTTCCATGGGCTAGACACAGAGTTTGGATGAATCTGTCCCCAGTGACAGGTGCGCAAAAGATCAYGCAAGGGATCTCCGAAGAAATATTTGTATTGCTTTCACTGTGTCTCTAGTGTTTGACCTTTTAAGTACATACTGCTGTCAGACTTTTTTACAGCCTTGCCTCTCCTGTGCTATGAATAAACTTCAGCCCTAATTTCTTACAGCGCTCCTTGCGCTGCAGCTCGTGCCACTTCCTTGTCATTAATTGCTTTGTTCATGAGCGAGCCCTACGTGAGCGTCGCTTTGTTGGGCTGCCAAGGTATGTAGGATATAACGCATCTAGCTTGTTTTCTTTTCCTACCCTCTTGGAGCCTGGCCATCACAGAGAAATGCCATCACCTCATTACCTGCAGCCTTCCCTTCTAATATCTCTCATTTTAAATTAAATCTCACTTTTCTCTTTCTCAGGCATGGCAAGAATTGTACAACGTTAGCACTTTAAAGAGATGACTTTGACAAAGCTAGGCAAGGACGTGTCCCTCCAGATGTCAGCAGTCTCTGCTTGCTTTCTACTGCATGTGCACAGGGGGAAAAAAGTTGATTCCTCTTCTATTTTCCAGGGGCAAATATGGRCTGGGAGAAGCTGAACTGTACCCTCAGGGGTATCTAGGCCCATGGATGAGAAATGAGTTGCATTTTTGCTGTACAAAAAAAGAAYCTTTTCATTAAGAGAGTGAAATGACAATTCCCTCCCTGCCCCAGGTCTCCGGTCTGTGATACTTGGTCCATTTAATTAGGACCAMGAAGCCGTGGTGGGCCAGCTGAGCAAAGATCTCAAGGACTCCTGCCTTCTGCTAGATACAAGCAATGGATAGGTGATGCCAGAGCTACAAAGAGACCAAATGAGAGACAACCTACAACTCGCAGGTAATAAATGTAACTCAAGAGAAAAGCTCAAATCCCCAGCAGCAATGTGTTCAGAGCCAGCACATTATGGTTGGTGTTCTCTATTTATGTAGCACAACATATAGGCTATTTATGTAGCCTATATTTATAAGGTCTGCGCTGCAGTGGGGGAATGTTTGCCTTGTTAGCAGAGTCCGTGGCCTACCTCATGTGCAGGGTATTTTCTTGGATTTGAGGACTGGTGTGAATGTGGGGTGGGCAGAGCTGATGGGTTCTTGCAAATGCCACGTTTCAGAATTTCTCATGTACATGCAGACTAGCTGCTGTCTAGGTGTTTTATCTTCCTCCTTCATAATCCAAGCAAAAAGATTGCCGTGGACTTCAGAGTATACTGCTGGTGGTTGAGTTGTGTCATTAAATTTTTAATGTAGAGATCCAGGATTGGGCTAGATTGAACTTGGGTTTGGAAAGCTTTTCTGTACCATGCTGGGCAAATATATGTTTGGATTCTCTTCTTGTTTATGTATTTTTCTTGGCCTCTGCCACTGCATCTGCATTGTGATTAAAACATATTTAATTAACATACAAAAATAAAATTAAAAAGTGTAATAGTTATTATAAAAATAAAACTGTACCAAACCACTCAGGCAAATAGCACCCTGGGGAGTTGGTAAGCTTGGAAAAGCTGGAAAAATACAACTACAACTGTAACAACTTCTCCCAAGAGGGGTACAACAGGCTAGAAAAATAAAACCCACCATCCACTGCAGCCAACAACCACCCTGAGGGTACTGAGGCAAGGAAAATAAATCATACACCCAAYGCTGAAGCAAAAAAGTGCTTTCCCCAGTACTTGCTCCTGAGACTGGAAGCATGAGCAGTCAGCAAAGCCGGAGGGGTTTTTCCCAGGACTGTAGCGTTAGCAGCGTGGCCCGCTGCCCTGGAAACGTGGAGTCCAGGCACGGCGAGCCTCGGAGCGTGTGCCGTTCTAGAGCCAGTGGCTGCTGTCAGTGTCTCTTGGCATTTGCTGTTTTTTCCTCGGCTCTTGTTTTCTCCAGATACCACGCAGACTGCGCCCTCACGGGAGCAGTGAGGAGCTCCGCTGACGACGGGATAGCCGTGTCCTCCGCGAGCAGCAGAAGCAGAACGTCCCAAACTCTTGCAGCCTGCCAGAAAGCAGCATGCGACCGTACCCTAACCGATGTGCGACGCCGGGGAGGGCGGCTTGGCCAGTCGCGGTGCCGCGGAGCGAGGCAGCGTCTCCTCCAGCCGGCGGAGCGCAACACGTGGAGCCCAGGCCGGGTGCCCTGGGGATGGCACTTCTCGCAGGCCAAAAAAAGCAGCAATTCCTTCACTGTGTTTTCATATTTTCACTAGCATCATTTCCAAATARCTAAAGTTCTTACTTCTTTTTCCTGCTGGTAGCTGGGATTAAAATGCTTGAACAGAATTAGAAAGTGAATATGAGAAACAGAGAAGGGCTTAGAGAGGGAAGCATAGGTCGGGGAGATGGGTTTTGCAATTAGTCCTGCATGCCGGGAGGTCTGGGCTTGTCGCTCTCTCTCAGAGACCCCAGCCTTCCCTGGGGCCCTTGGTGAGCGCTTTCCCTCCAGGGCCTCCTGCACAGGCTGCCTCCGTGCCCAGAGGGCTCCCGCTCGTGCCGGCCGCCCGCTGGGGCTTCGTCCCGCGCTGGGGCGTGGGGCACGGGAGAGCCGGGATGCAGCTCAGCTGCGGGGCCTGGGTGGTCCAGCTCCGGTGGATCGAAGCCCACCGCAGAGCTGATTTGGGGGTCCCTCCTGCGGGCAGAGCAGAGCGGCTTTCCTCAGCCCAGAAAGGCTTCTGCCACATATATATGTATATATATATTTTTTTTGCTTTTCATGTTGACTTGAGGCTCACTAATGCACCACTGCATCTTTTTAGTGATTTAAATCTCTCTAAGGTCCAAATGCATAAACTCCTCTAAATTGCTATAGTCACATTTTTGCTCCCCTTAAAAGACAAGTGTAAATTCCTCATGGCCAGCCATTTTTTATGGATCCCTTTGGTGCTTTTGTGAATTGCAAGGTCCTTGGGCCCCAGCTGTGAATATCAGGTTTGCAGCAACTGAATTATTTTCATGATTAAAGATAGTAAAGAGTTTAGAGGCCTTTTTCACAGCACTCTCTCTTGATTGCAGTTGTCCTGAATTCTATTGTATTTCGCTGAGAACGAGATGGGTATTCAAACCAAAGTAAAAGATTCATTTCAAAACCACAGTAGAATTGTGACTATCAGGACACAGATTAGGCTTTATTTTTCTGCTAGCAGCTCTGGTAGCAGAGTCCCTATCTTCTGCACCAGGAACTCACTTTAACAGGAGTGATAGGAGAAAAACCTCTCCATCTTGTATTATGGGAATTAAAATTAATTCATCTTTTCTCTACAAAAGAGGACATTGCCTATCTAGGCCTATTCCTYTTCTCCCCACCAGGTGCACTGGAAAATACATTACATTTTACATATTCTTTCCCCTTACTTTGGGCAGGCTTCATGCCACTAGTTTATTTTACATATTTTTCTGCTGGCTAGGGTGGTATTATTGAAAGACTCAGGGAGGCATGTGGATAACAGTTGAGTGTAAAACAAGTTGGGATGGGTGAATCAGCCTTGATGAAATAAGAACCGTCCTGGACCRTTAACCAAAATAAAAATCAGTGATTTGATGTGACAAAACCAGTTGGATGTTAATGTTGCCCTGCTGGCATTCATCCCCACTGCCTTGGGCATTTCCTGGTGTTATTCCAGGCTGGAAGCTGCTGTATCCAGATACTGGGAGGCTCCTGAGGAACACAGGACGAGCCAGCGGCATGCTGCGCCAGGATCCCGTCCCCTCGGGGCTTTCCCCTCAACCACTCCGGGGGAGATTGAGCAAGTTCTGGGAAGCTCCAGACAAGCACTCGTCAGACAGAGTCGCATCCTCTCCAGACAGGTGTTAAATTTGGCTCTCCTACTATATGCTACTAGAAAGTAGAGATTTATGTGCCACTTCAATGATATATAACATTTGATTTTAGTCCTGATGGTTTGCAAKATCTTGGACCTTAAACTGTTTCTGATCCCTTGGCCTAGCAATGCTATGCTGGCACTGCTCCAGGAGGGAATTTAGCAAGACCTGCAACTCAGGCCAGTAAAACTTTTTAACTACTGACAAATGYGATCTTCCTTTGCTCCTTACACTTGGTTTGCCTCCATTTATTTTCCTGTCACTGAAATCCCTCATTACTCCTAGTTCAAGCTGTTCACCAACCTTGTTGAATTTCTGCGACCATTTTTTTTTCCCTTCAGGCTGAAAATTTGGTCTGGCCTTATAATTATAGCATTATTAATGTATTTTTATCATTGTTAATTATTTTTACATGCTGAAATTGATTCAATATGCCTGGAGTTGCCATGCTAGAACATGCCTTGATTCTCGTCCAAGCTGGAGCCCGTGCACACCAAACGTGAAGAGTTCCAATGGTTTTAAATCACTCTAAACCTCACTGAGTGATTTAAATTATTGGAGCACATTCAAGTTTTTATAAGGCCTCAAATGTGAACCCTATTTGGATTTTGGGTATGTACAGTGCAGCAGGATCTAAAATGATTTGAGTGCTTGACATATTTTCTAAGCCCCTGTACAGCTGGGGAATAATCAGGCTTGTCGGGCAGTGCACTGTGCGGGGACTTTATATGATGGGAACCGTCACATTTTAAAGATGCTTCTAATTCCTTTAAATTGAAACATTCCTGCTTCATTTAAGAGACTCCTTAGTAGAGCTTTCTGTGTGGTTGGGAGGACTGGCAGTACGATGAAGTGCGTTTTGTCCCTGAGCTGATGGACTGACTCCGGCGCAAGGTCAGCAGTAATGAAAGCCATTATCACCTGACTGCTGGTCACAGCTCGGAAGAGTTACGTTCTGTATCAGGAGGCCAGGTGTTGGACGAGTGGAGGACTGAACCCCCCTCTGATCTCTAGCTGAGGTCCAAAGCCAGAGTCTGGTGGTGTCAGCCCTGTTCCCGGCTTAGCAGTGTCCGCGTGCCAGAACAAGCAGCCTCTCGGGTGTATTTTCTAATTAGGAGAGCAGCAGGGACATCGGAGGCCAACAGCTGAGCACGCTGAGACTTTTCAGCTCCTTTTCTTTTGAAAGGTCCCAGGTCAGGAGTAAGCTGTAAGAAGCAGGCCAGAAGGATGGCCACAGTGTGGAGGGAGGAGACAGCATGGGTACGAGYGAGAACGTGGCAGGAGATGTGCTCGTGCTCCCTCTCGCCTTGGCCCCCATCAGTCCTCAGCTGCTGTCTCCTGCCCGTGCTGCCCGACCCTCCACCCAGGTCACACTCAGGCCGCGGTATTAGCATTGCTCAGCAATATTTGCACACTGCACTTAACTTGCCAGTTACCTCATCATCTAAGCCCCCAAGTGTGGCATCCTGAAATAGCCCAATGGACCTCAGATGCCTGCTTGAGCTCTCTGAGTCAAAGCTGTAGGCTCAGACTGTGCCTGGCGTGGTTTGTAATGCCCCTGTCCCCTGCTGTAGCTCAGTCTAGGGAGAACATCAGGTTCAGGGACATTTTACAGTTCCAACAGGCACAAAAGCAAGTGAAAATGCAAAATCTTCCAGAGTCTTCTCAAAGTTAAAAATGCGCACGAGTCACAGCTCTGGGACATGATTGCAAGGCCGGKTGGGTTGGAGACAGCAGAGAATCCACAGTCCTGCAAAATATTTGCTCGTTTCAGATTTCAATTTTTATGGACAACTGCAAAACAACTCTACTGTAATTCCTTGACCTCGCAATCAAATAGCCAGCTCTCTTTATATTCACAAGTGCAGCTGTTGAACACATTGCTAYGGTTTGGATTTTTACCTTGATGAATTGTTTCATTTAGTTTGATATCATTAGGTATGTAGCATGTATATGTGAACCTGTGCAGTAAAACAGTTAAGATTTGTACCCATAAGACTAATTCCTGCAGCTCCGATTCAGTAAATAATGACAGCCTTGAGAGCTGTGAGTGCTGAGGACCTTAGAAAATTCAGATGCTTTTAGTTAGATGCCTGTATATGGATTTAATGGTCTCAATTTATTAAAAAGGTAGTTTTTTAATCCTAATGAGCTAAATTCTACCCTGAGTTACTAAAAAGTATATCCAAAGTAACTTTGAAYGAAATAGAGAAAACTCTGCTTTACTCACATACAGATGAGGGCAGAATTAGGCCCATTATACTGCAAAAGTCACATTTTAATTGCATGAGATAGTGTTATTAGTCATCTTATTAATAGTGACAGTGCAAAAGATGAACTACTGTACATTCAAAGAACAGGTTCTTACATTTTAAACAACATATAATTCTTCTTAAAACCTCTTTTATTAAAAAGTTTTAAGAATAATATTAAATACATAAACAGCCATGTTAATTAGATTATATAGTTAATGTACATTAGAACTATGACTTATTGCAGAGTTACTGACCATGAAAGCACATTTTGATCATTCCAGGCTGTAATCCCCACTTAATCCATCCCCAGTCTGTCAATCAGTGGAATACAATCAGGATATTTATGATCACATCAGACCAGAGATCTGGAAGAATTTAGCAACTTTGCAGAGTTGAATCCAGAAAAGAAGAAGGGGGAAAAATGTTTCCACTGGCAAAATGAACTGTTGCCAGGAAAAACTTTATTGTTGACTTGGCCCGTGTAATTGAATTTTCTACTCAGAAGTGACTTACAAACCAGCAACTAGGAGAAATTATCAATACTGGAAACTCTCATAATAACAAAGCAGAGGAGTTTTACCTGGCACAGCACTTTTTAAAATCATGTTTTTCTTTTTTTACCATAGTGCTGTGGTTTTTTCCTCTCCTAGTTTTTGCCATCATGAAATAATTCAGATCMCTAGAACAGCAGAAGAAAAGCATCCCTTTTGTGAGCCCTCTACCTCCTGACACCCACCACAGTCCCTGTTCCAGTGACTGCAAGTGCCTCCTGGCAGGGGCTTCGTCTGTAGGGACAGTGGAGACCTGAACATGGCGTTTGATTGCCTCCCCGGGTAAGAGAGCCCTTCAGGATCCATGCTACGTTTAAGCATCTGACCCAAGCCTCAATATTTCTGCCAGCGATGTGCGGTACAATACCAAAGWTGTGTGACCGGGATGAAGGTGGTGTATAGGTACGCAATACTTCGTGTGATAGAAGGGCCATGTGTTTTGTGTAGGCAAAAGGAAAGGGGTGGTCATCTTTTGGGGATCACAGTGGTTGTCTAATGGGTTACTTCAACCCTCTCTATCTTTAAAAATATTTTTCATGCAAGGAAATGGAGAAACAAAAATCTTTAGGAAGAAAAKTGTTCCAGAAAGGAGGGAGGGAAGCCTGGGAAATTGAGGCACCAGTAGCGTGCAGCGGGGAGCGCAGGAAACTCAGCACAGCCTGGGCAGTGGCACATGTGCACCCTCTGTCCATCACACCCTGCAATAATTCTCCTGTATCTGGATATGAGCGGACCTCTGAGTGACAGGATATAGTAAATAASTTACAGGGACACTTTATCCTCTCACTTTTAAATGCCGAGAGAAACTGAGGTAGGAGGTTGTGCTGTTCATCACCTTCTTGTAGCTATTCATAGTTATATATGGGACATGATTTTCAAAACTGTCTTCTTCTGTTTAGATATCAAAATCAGGTACATGGTTGCTCAAAACAGCATATGAAAGCCTGACCTGGCCATTTCTGACCTACGTAATGTGAGGCAATATTATAAATGTTTTTGTCTGATGAGCAACCCCTGTGATCACGCAATCAGTAAGTGCCCTTTTCCTCCAAAGCCTGAATTGATGTAAGTAAATGTTTCACACTTTGTCATTTGGTTGTGATTTGGTCTTTTGCCTGAATGGCAAACAACTGGGTTCTGAAAAATGTTTTAGTCCCTGAGCTTCAGTGATTGGAGCTGTGCTGAATTCATATAGGCAATCTTCTGATGAACTTTAAAAGCTCCAGCTGGCTTTTTAACAAACTCCTCATCTTTAAGTTCAGAGGACCGTTTGAGATTGTGCTCAAAGAATGAGCTTGCTGGGCTCTTGATGTTGACTCCTGCAAGGCATATTTTTCTCAGCTGCTAGTTTATCACCTATGACTTAGACAATCCCAACGGCATTCTTAATATGAGGAATGGACAAATATTTCTTAGGGTTTTATTATTATTATTATTATGAAATAGAGAAATACAAAATAGAAAACCACGGGATGATCAATAGTCCCTACAGTTTACCGGCATCCATCTGATAAAGAGATTCAATCAACACCCTTTGCATGGTCTGATAGCAATAAAGTCCCTGGAATGAGGCATTGTTGTGGGATTAGTCTTCTGCTTGCAAAAGAAATGCCTTAGCAGCTATTTAGCAGCATGATGCCATTAGCTTGTTGACAGTGCTCTGTGTCACTGATAGCATCTCTGATGCAACTTCCCTTCAGCCATGATTTGTCTTCCTTAGGCTTTACCCAAGCTCTCCCTTTATTAAGATGTTTTCTTTCATTTCCTTTGAGGTGACTTGAGCACTTCTTGAAAACTGTGTCAACTGCAGCTGCACTGTCAGCATTTAATTTTAACTGGCATTTAATTTTTACTGAAAAATAAACATTTTCACAAAGTAACAAGCTGCTCTGGACCCTGCCTTGTAGTGCAAGATGGCTGATTTCTTGAGAACTTGATATATGTCATTTGTAGTTTGTTTCTATTGGAGTAATGTGGTAGTTGTGTATATGCCACTTTCCCAGGAATGTAAATGCTTCGTTAGTTCTGTCCCTGTCCTGAAAAATCTAATATGGCACAAATAAAGTGCGGTAAATGGCTTCATAGAAAGCAGATGTGAGTGGAAGCCTAGACTCCTACCAAGGCTTTAGGGGACTTCAAAGACTGAAAGAAAGAGCTGAACAAAATGTTCAACTGTGCCAAATTTTCACTGTTCTTGATGAAAGAGTAAAAGTGAGGAAAAAAAAAAAAAGAAAATCTGGCTCCTTGTTTTAATTTTCTACTAGCCTAAGGCAAGACTTCTAGAAGGAATAAATTACAAGCAAGCAGGGAGAGCGGCTGACTGGAGCRAGCGACGGCCAGCGCTGAACAAAGGCCGCTCTTGGAAGGGGCTGCTTCTCAGAGACCCTTGCCAGCTCCGTCGTCGGAAGGCTGCTCCCTCCCCGCCTGCGAGCGCGCCGCTKTTGAGCGATGCCCCAGCACCACGGAGCGGGCGGCACGCAAATCCTGCGCAGCGCGGCCCTGGGGCGTGCTTGGAAAGCGTCCTCTACGCGCTCGTTTTGTAGGACGGCCAAATGGAGCACGACCGAAAGGCCTGAAACCTTTAAAGTTGTTTTCCAGAACAAAACATTTGGACTGGACCTGAAAGCGATGTAGAATATAGATGATGGCATTCAAGAGGCTGAAATATGTCAGCTCCAAAAGTTAGGATAAATCATTCCTGTTGTTCTGGGTATCATGTACCTCCATAAGACTAAAGAAAACACACAGAACAGTCAGAGATTTTGTCTTGTTCCTTCTGCAGATACTTTGTGGTAGGAAAAGCTGTGACTTAACAAGATTTGGCTGGAAAATGGAGGAGAAATATAAGAAAGAAACTGAGCTACGGTGCTTGTTGCAGTTCTTCTATGTAGCAGTTTTACAAAATGGTGCTTCAGCTGTTTAAGATCTCTTCCATCTTCAGTGTTTTCCAAGCTGCCCTTTAGGCTCCATCCATGGTACGGCTTAGCTTGCTGCAGCTGTGAAGAGCTGAGATCTTTGCCTAACTTCTTCACCAGTAAACATCCCCATCGCAGCTGCAATTTATGCTGGTCAGTTGAGCTTTTTCCTTGCTCTGTGGGAGCAAGTTCCTGGAGGGTCTTTGTACGCTATAAAGTTTTCTCTACTGATAAAGTGAGACAGCAGTAACCATTCCTCCATCCTACTGTCTCACCTGACATGGCTGGTCTATGCGCGCTGTGGTCTTATGGCAGTCATTACACCAAATCAAGCCATATTATACCGTCCTAGCACCTACGGCACGTACGGTGCGGCGTCCCCTGTACACAGAACCAACGCGCTGTGATCCGAGCTGTTGCCTCCCTGCTCTGCTCTTGCAAGGGGCAGCGTGAGCCTTTTCCAGACTGTCTGGTCCACACTGAGAACTGGACACCCAAAAGTGCAGCCTGCCACTCTGCCCGTGGGGTATCTGCCTGTCACACCGGTGCATCGGGGGAGATGCGCCTGGCTGTTGGGGTCCAAGTTGAGACCAAAATACAAGGGACTATCTAAAACACGGTTGGTTTCCAGCTGTTTCTCTGGCTGGTTTCTCCTCAGAGCCAGCCTCCGCGGAGCCCTGGGCAGGTCCCACAGCCTCCTCCCTCCGGCGCTGTGACGGGGCACTGCAGTGCTCGGCCCACTACCACATCGGTGCAAATCCCGGCATTTTGTGCACCTCCTCCCTGCGCTAGCTGAGACAGATAGCGCTCTCTCTGCTTTCCCTGCTATCTCACACTTCCTTCTCCAGCTCCTAAAAGGCAGGTTCTCCATTGCTGCACAATTCAAAGATTAACGCGTATAGATGTTTATTGTAACTGCATATGACACTGAACTAATGGTTTGCAGAAATCGTTGTGTAGACAGACACATAGTTGCCGATTAGCTGCGGGACCTCAAGGCACATTTACCAAAATAYGGTTGTGTTGCTATGTCTGAAAATAATTACATTTGCTTGAGTTTGGGCCAGGCTTCCTAAAGATGTCTGCAGTGCTACAAGCTGTTGGTGAGTGGACCTGTGGTTTAGGTGCAACTATTTTTTTAATGACGTTTTYATAGTGGTCATGTAGGACATGAGAAAAAGGAAGCAACAAACAACAAAAGTAGATGAGCAGTGATAAAGAAGAAGAAAAATCTGGTACTTGCCAACTGATTTAATGCTGATTTTTCTGCAGTAGCCCAAATACCAGGCTGTATTTGCTTGCCGCTGCCTGCTGCAGCCTTCGACCTCAGCCTGCCCTTCTCTCCCCGTGCTGACAGTAAGTGAAGAAATGCTAAATTCATTCATCTGCCCGAGATGCCTTTGAAGTCCGCCACTAAAAGCTCTATTGTTTTATTAGCTGTTAATGCGACACGGGGGAATTCTGCTGTGTGCGGCGGAGCCGGGGACGTGGGGGGCCCTTCCTGGCAATTTGTCACTCTTCAGAAGCACGACGCGCTCTGCGCGGCGAGCGGGCGGCGGAGCCCCAGCGCTCCGGGCTGGGCTGTCGTTGCTCCGCACGGTCGCTGTTGCAGCCGGCAGGAGTCCTGGGGATGGAGCGGGAGAGGAATTAGGCCCTGTGGAGTCGACACACCTTGATACTCCCTGATGGATATTCGGTAGGCCAAGGTCACTAAGTTAAACGCCGGGGGCTTTGCAGAGAGCTGACCATACTGGCCAGAGGATGGTGACACTGGTGGGAAGCATGTCCATCTCAGAGGGGAGGCGGGGCAGCCAGGATCTCATCGGTGGCCGCTGGTGCTGGGATCAGGGTTACATTGCCTCTTCCCTTCCCCAGATTAGGATGGTTTGCTAATGAATGCGTTAGTGCAGCTAAGCTTTTGTGCCCTTTTGTACACACACTGCTTGTGTGTGGAGCTGCAAAGCGGGTGCCTGGTTTGCAGAGACTCTTCCAAAGGTGAGAACCAGTATTCGGTGCTGGCATCAGCCGGGGAAACTGGCTGGTGGCTTTTATAGGTGATTCAATGCCTGGGCATCCTCACAGCTTCCTAACTACATGCAAACGTGTGCTGGAAATACTCTCAAGCAAGCAAAAGTTCTGCCTTTCTCCAGATAAACACTGCACAGGCCAAACTGTCAGTGATCAAAAGATAGTCGATAAAGCAGCCCTTGCCTTCTCCTCTGGGGCTCCAGCTGTGGATCCCGCCTGTCTCCTGAGATGGAGGGAGCTGCAAAACCTCACTGCTGTGTGACTAGCCGGACACACATACACTTTGCAAACGTAACCTGGCTCCGGTGCCCGATCCAAAAGCTGGGCACAGCACACCTCGGCGCTAAGGAAGTGAGCAGGACGGTGCCTCAGGCTTTCGCCCCGTTAGCCGTACAAGGGGTCCCGCCAGCAGCCATCCGTCACTGAGCCGCGGCTCCCTGCGAGCGCAGCGCGGCAACGGCAGGAGCGGGGGCCCGGTGAATGCAAACAGGCAGGCGCGCACGGCCCCGGCCGCCTGCAGGCAGCCTTTTTATTTGCTTTGCTGCTGTTTGATTCCTGCTCGCTAACGCGGCTTGATCAGTGTCTCGCCACGGCCTTTCTTGCTGCCTGCTCTTCCCAGCGCCTGCAAGGGCGCATGAGTTAAAAGCRAAGTCAGCAGGAATGCAAAACTCCTGTCTTATTTTCTTCATCGCWTGATGAATCCTCTTGAGAACTACTSGCCAGCRGAGCCTGCTGGTCTGCATAACTGAGTAACTCCACTGCAGAAAGGTGTACTTGCTGTGACGGGGTAAGAGCCCATTAGGCTGGACTTAACATAACTTCCCTGTGATGTGAAACTACTGCTGTTTGTTCCTGAAAACAGGGGAAATGACTCTCCCGGCATTTTCCCATGGCAGAAAGGTGAAGGGTCGGGAGGAGCTTGTCCGCTGTCACGCGCGGCCTGGCGACCGCCATCGATTCGACCTGCCGAGCCCTCACCTGCGGGTGGGAGACGCAGCGGGAGCGCCSGAGGGGGCAGGGGGCGGCAAGAGCAAATCGCCTGGAGAGATCAGGAATCGGTTTTTTTCCAATGTCATTTACAATTCAATGCCTGGCCAAACAACCGCTTACTGACCGAATAAGATAGCTCCCACTTTAAGGTCTTGATTCAGCAAATCACACGCCAGACTTCAGCATGGGCTCTGCACAAAACATGAGCCTCGCTGAGCTGGAGCCATCAGTTTGGAAATGTATATCTGTACTGAAGCCTTTTTAAGGTTTTTTGTTACTGATCTCAGATTTGCTGAGAAGTAACTTTGCAATATAGTTACTGTAGAACTAAGCCCAACACACTGAATGCTTTAAGCTATTCTCAAACAGTTTAAAAACCAGTGGCCTTTAAGGGCTTTCTCCATAGATTCACAGTGGCTTCAGCAGGCCTATCGAAGTCTTTGTAACCAATCTGATCCAATGTAAATATTTGTAAATAGGAAAAAAAMCCCACAATAATAATTAAATAATAACTGAATGCCTTGGAAGATATGCAGCTATTTGTGATGTTAGAGAGTTATTCTCTCTCTCTTTTCTCTCTTTTGTAAAAAACAGTGCTACWGATTAATCAGTCAGGTACCAGTGTAATTCCATTACCGGCTTGTGCATGGAGTCACAGCTACTGCATGCGCAAACTGGGTACCTGCCAGGGCAAGTGCAGGCACCCAGGATGTGCTTACCACGGCTGTAACCCCGTATGCAGATCTGAGGCCCCTTTGGGGCACATAATGACAGCCTGGAGGGAAGGGAGATTCAGCGCTGTCGCCYGTTTAGTAATTAACAGCTTCTCAGCTTCCAGGGGGCACCAGCTTGGCAGAGCTCCAATGCATTTCTATGTCKAACAAGTCTGAGATGCATTATTTCCCACCAGCAGGAAAGTGCATCCCCTCTATTGGTGCCTTCTACTGTATTTCCAAAACCCACTTCTCAGCGCATTTGCATGAGACTTACTTAAGGGTGCAGCAAGCTCCCCAGCTGCCTAATTTGGGGAGCTTCGGGAGGATAGCAAAAACTCCTGCAGGCCACGCAGAAATACCTTTTTCAGGTGGCTGTGCTGGGCACGCTGACCTCTCACCAGTGCAGACGGGCACCGCTCTGCTTCCCAGCCACGAGGGAGCTCCCTGTGGCCCCAGCGCAGCCGCCGGGGAACCCCAGACCAGAAACTAGAGCTCCTTCACAGCGGTGCAATAGATTGTTTCCTCACCATTTTGCTTTCCAGAAGTTTGAGGGAGATTTGAACCCTATCCCAAATTTTTTCTGCTATAATACTTGGAAAATGCATTTAAAGAAGGCATTTGCTTAACTACTGCTCYACAGAAATGGTTCTTTCATCACATTCCCATTAACCTTAGAATGCTTTTAAGTGCTTTCTCTTCCATGGGAATGAAAATGAGGAATATGTTCAGCTACTCAAAATTTTTTATTTCAACTTATGGGAATTGGTCAAACTCAGAACATCAACTAATATCAAAACCTGCCTTTTTGTCCTCTGAAAGTAGCCTCAGCTTGATTGATTGTTGTACCTCTTTGAATTTGGAGCTGTATTTCTGAAGCTCAAGGAAGCATTTTGTGAAGCTCACCAGCACTTCTAGTGACAGCAAAACGCCTGGTGTCTCACTGCTGCATTAAAGTCACATTCGTGCTCACCATGTTACTTCAAAAAACAGTAAGAAAGAAGTTTTTATCAAGTGATTTGGTGGCTCACACATCTGGCTTCCAGCAGAAAAATAGCCTGGGGTTGTCTCAGGTGAATTGTGCCTACCAGAGCCGAGTAAATGCTGCAGAACGGCCCCTGCTTTTCCTCTTAGAAAATCACCAAAATGTGTGCCAGGCTTTTCTCCCTCTCTCTTTCCTCTTTCTTTAATCTTACTGCTACTGTTTAGGGTTTGTGAAGTAAATTGAAGGTGAGGCCAAGTATTTCAAAGGGGAAGGTTAGGTATTTCCTGTGTGTAGCTTAAACTCTAATTACATCAAAAGGAGCTATGTAAGATTTCTCCACGGAGACCTTGGCACTGGCCTGCCTGTTTAAGCAGAAGGCAAAGACTGGAACCAATTCCAGACTTTCATTGCTTTCAGAGAATGTGCAGCAAATCAAAGTTATCATGTTAAAAATGACCTATGGTTTTGTGAGATGCAAAGAAGCAGAGATTTTAGAGGTTCATAAATCCATCATGTCTAGAGCCAGCGTTTACAAATGCTTCTCCTGAGTTAGTTTTAGACTTGTTCATCATAACTACTCACCATGAACTCCTCTCTTACAGAGGTAAGAGCCTTCCCCACAGCAAATCCTAATCTCCATTACTGTTTGCTGGCCTGTTTAGGCCCCAAACGGCTGACATAAGCCAGTGCAATGCACGCAAGCCCACTCCTAGGTTGCACTTGGATTGTAAATACCGCATTTGTCCCTTAGGTGAACCAGACCCTAAAGAAATAGAGGTAAGAAGTGAGGGAATTCACATTCCCTAATTAGCAGCGTGCAGCTAAGGTGCCTAGTGAAGAGTCCATGCTCCCTCTGTCGTCATGCACAGAGATCAGCTCCTTGCAAGGGCAAGCAGCAGCTCTGCGCCAGGCTGCTTGCTCCAGGGGATCCTGCAGGCAGGACCTGTAAGCAGCCTTTTGGTGCCAAATCCCAGGGGCTTTCCTATGGTTTATACAAGAAAAAGTCTTTTTGGATTTGGTGGGAGGTTTGARAAGTTAGAGGCAAGTGGAGACTTTTCTATCCCTAAGTCCTTGTGAAGCTCTCAAGCTGTTGCTATTGCAGCCAGCCATATATCCAGAYGGCTAAAATTCCTGAGGCACTATGATGAATTTGATGCATCTCAAATGATGACAGCAGAGCTGCTGACTCCCCCTTTAATTCCTTCCCTTAAGAGACAAGGTCCCTGAACTTGACCTGCTTCACCAACACATGCAGCCCTTGTTTCTCTTTCACTGTGTGTCTGGTTGCCTTTGCCTTCCTCCCCCATGCACAACTCCCAGCTTCTTTCCTGCGGGAAAGATTAGGAAGGATAGGAAGTCGTCTGTGCAGAAGGCAACCCCGGCCAAAATAAATACAGGTCACAAGATTAGGCTTCATCAGAACTTTAAGCCTGGCCCAAGCTAAACAAATGAGCTGTCATGCTTTGGTAAAAGATCCAATATGAGTGAACTGGCACGACTGCAAAAAATGGCAAAGCAGATAGGTTTTGCAATATGAAGGCTCTAGGTTTTGTTTTTAATGTTGCATTCCTTACAGTCAAGACACACTGAACTTCAAATGGCATTAATTTTGTGCATTGGCCTCTGTTGCTACTATGCAAACACACTTCCTAAAGCCCAGTGATAGCAGCAAGACAGCGTCAGGAGGTTATCCTGCCCTGGAGACTCCTTGCAACCCGGAGGAACAAAGCGGGATGGTAAGAAACACCCTGTCTCAGCTTGAATTCTGGATTTCTTGGCTGTTGCCACTTTGAAACTGAATCTTTGAATGAATTACAGGTCTGCTTTGAAAAAAAAAAAAAACTTTAGCTGTTCAAATATGCAACTGTTTGATGTTCAAATGTCTGCATAAAATCCACCATGGGAGCCACAGCAATAGACACTGTGGCATGTGCCAGTTAGGTGGGTGTTCACAAAAAAGGTTAATTGAAATGGTAAATGGGTGCAATCTCTCAGATTTCCTTGCAAAGAGGGCAATTTTCATTAACAGCTGACTAAGAATATTGTCTCTTGCAATGCATGRAGCACTGCAGAGTGCCGCTCCTTCATTCGCCTTCTGGCTCTGGCATGGCTTGTTGGGTGATGCAGGACAAGTTGCTTCCTCTCCAAACACTCTGGTTTCCCACCTGCGCAGCAGGGATAACCTGATATCCAGGCATGCTCTGAGACATATTGATCCTGTAAGATGCACTGAGCCACAGAAATGTCCAGTACTGTCATATGTTCAGTATTTACTGGTCATAAGCATTATAAAAAAAGAAAAAAAGAAGGGAACAATCATTAAAAGTCTTTATGGAACAAAAGCCAGACTTTTAATATTGTTTTAATGTACTTGACAAAACTTTAGCTTAGAGCCAAAACCAATCTCTTGTAAGTGTGCAAGAGTTGAGACAATTTAAAAAACAAAATATTTATCCCAATAGAGACCTTGCAGCTTATCATGTAACTGCAGGCTGTATTTAGGCCATTCTTAAATGGGCATAAAAAGTCTTTTTGACACATGCTTTATTCCCATGCAATAGACCCTAACGGCCCCTTTGAGACCTTCTGCAGCCTGATGTGTAAAAGGTAACGGGGATTGTTTGAAAGAGTGGAATTTGACTCGAGAGAGAAGTGAGTATTTGGGGACCATTTAGCTCTCAGTAGTACTTGGGGGCTCTTTGGTTTGTGGGGACTTTATTACTCATTAGTGCTCGGGGACTCTGCCGTACTCATTAGCATGCGGTATTGCTTGTCCCACGACCTTCTCCATTCCAGCACTGCTGTGCGAGAAGCCTCCTCCGCGGCCGAGCTCAGGGAAGGAGGTGCCAGGGCYGGCGCCACATGCCAGGTCACCTCCACGGGTGCCGTCAATGCTCTGTGGGCCTGTGCATGGCACCCATGGGTGCGAGAGAGCCTGTCCATAGCCATAACTACCTCTAGCACATAACTACAAATACATCGAGAAGCGACTGAAGTTTGTGCACAGAGAAGCTGGTCACGCTGGTGGCACCAGCACCAGCACTGGCCAGCTGTGGACATGCCAACTCGCTGAGGCTGCCCGCTGTTTTCTGTCTCTGGGAAACAAGCCTGCAGGAAACTGCCAAAAATCTTGCCCCGCTCCATGCCAACTAGGAGCAGCTTTCCGGCTTCTCTGCTTTTCTGAAGCACCTCGCTGCTCTCTTGCTCTACAGTAGTGGCCGGCAGTAGAGGTGTCGCCTGTCATCTTGTGTGATCATTACCATCCTCCCAGGCAGGGCTGCATGGTGCTGGTGAAAGGACCAAGATGAGCTCAGGACAGTGGTAGTCTTTCTCACTTTTATTTTTCCCATTAGCTTAAATTATTCCCAGACTCATGAACTCAGCAAACAGGGATCAAGTTTTCTCCACAAGGCAAGGTTTACTCCAGCTCTGGAATAGTGCCCGAGCTTCCCAGCGGTCAGGAAAAAGCTTGCAGGGAGCAGATGAGCGATTCCTTTTGCATTTTCCATCCATCAGGAAAAGCTGCATCTGAAAAAATAATAGCCAAACTGGAAAATAAAATTAGACAAGTCTGAACAAATATGGAAACCATTCCTGACCTGATATTGGAAAAGCGTCTTAAATGCTAGAAAGGATAGAAGCAGAGAGAAAGAATGGAAGAGTTTCAGCCTCTCTTGGGAATATGGAAGGAATTATTTCATTCTTTTTCCCTGTCTATTTGTTCTCTATATGGTACTGCGCGTGGTTAATTCTCTGTCTTTATCATAAATATATGTGGCAGAGACAAGTTTTTCAGAGGTCTCAACTGAAACATCTGTTTTGCATCCGTGGTTTTGCATATGTAAATATTATTATTAATAGTAGCAGAAGCAATCATAATGGCAGCAGGAATAGAAACACTATTAATAGTAATAGTACTGACATTTTTATTTGCATGGCTGCTGGAAGGTCGCAACATGCACCAGGGCTCAGCGATGAGCGGGACGGCACGAGCGGGAACGCAAGGGTGGCTGTTCGCCCTACAAGCCTTCAGTGAGCGCAGGCAGAACCGTGGTGTGAAGAGCTCAGGCAGCGGAGCCCGAAAAGCCGAGGAKGGGGCTCCTGCTTATGCAGAGGCTGAATTTCTGCCACTAGATTYAGGGCACAGTGATGGTTTCTGGATTTCCTGGAACTGTAGCCCTTSTCTAGGTCTAACTCCCATCCCAATCCAAAGCATCTTGTCTGCATAAGGACAACAGGATTTTCTGAGTGCGACTCTGTCAGAGCAGYTCACTCTGCAAACATCGAGTTTCCTGGTGCCTGGAGGAGACCTTCCTTCTGTTCCAGTCCCGTCTGCTACCCTGTTCTCCTTGCTTCTTAGGCTCTCAGTCCGACACAGGCAGTGAGCGCAGTGCAGAAACATAAACTATTGCCCTGGCATCTCATTTAGTGGGCACTAAAATGCTTAGCGAAAGAACTGCCCAGGAACTGCTTTACTCCTGTGATTAAAAGTGATGGMAATTCTCCTTCTGCTAATTTAATAAACTTCATCTCAGAGGCACTCGGCAGCCTGAAAGGAGCCAAGGAGGCACCTTCAGAGAGGACCTGGCGAGACAGGCAGTGCAAGGAGAAAGCCCAGCCCTCATGCTCAGCTGGGGTCTGATCCATGCAGTGCCTAGAGACATACAGAGCTAATAAAACACATCTCAACACACACTTCTCCTCCCAGGTTCTCCCTGGGTCGAGACGGTATCTTTGTTCTAATATGAGGAATGTTTTTTGTTCGACTCTGGTTGTTTTGCTGGATCTGTAGTGCATTAAACAGCCCATCTTCTGGTTTATATTTTTTCCAGTTATCATATTTCATGTATCCTGGCTCCTTTCATCCAGCCCTGTATCCCCTCAAGCAGATACTAACYGGGATCCAGTCCTTGAGCTAGCGGCTTTCACACGCACAGAAGGATGTGGACCCCCATCCTGGCACTTCTCTCCTGAGTGGTGGAAGTATTTGCACCAAGGAGTGTGACGCTTTCCTGTATTTTCTGCTAAGACCTAGATCGTGTTACCGTGGCTGGACTTGAGGATTCGGTAGTGGTCTCAAACACTGCACACTTCATGTACAAGCTGGTTTCTGCAGCTAGTTTGGACCAGGATCAACAAGTTAAGGGTTGTGCTCAGTTCTTACATCATTTGGATTTTAACTATGGCACATTACAAGAGCACTTATAAGTAGAGGGGTGGCCTGTCATTGCGCTATAAAGCCCACGCTCTGACAACTCACATTAATTTTGCAGTGAGCAAACTCCCGGCGGTTCGGGGAGCTGCGGGTCTGCCACGTGGCGGCCCACGACGCGCGCGCACGCAGAACCCCTCTGTCTCTACCGGATCGGTGCCGGGCAGGAGCATCTCCCGGACCCGCGGGCCGAACCGCCGGGCGCGCTGGTGCTGCCGGGGCAGGCTGCGCGGCCGAGCTGAGGCAGAGCCTCCGCGGGAAGGGGCACCCGCAGCAGCGGCCGTTTCGCCGCCCGGGGGCAGCGCGAGCCTGGGGGGCCGCTGGGCACCGAGGGCGATCCCCTGCTTGTCCTACCCTGGTCTTCCTCGCGTTGGTCTTCCCAGCCACCCAAACAGCCAAGCAGCACCCGCACCGTGCCAGACTTTCCCATTCCAGTTTTCAATAGACGCTCAGTTAATCTTTTCCTGCCCACTTAAACGAGCAAGTGCTACTTGCGGGTGGGCTGGCTGGATTCCCCCAGCCGGCAGCTGTTATCCAGCAGCTACCCCGGGGCGCGGGGAAGCCGCCGCCTAATCCGTCCCCCGGCCCGAGGGGTGCCTGGACTGTTTCAGCTCGTTCGGGCTGCGCGCGCGCTACCCAGCTAACGTCTGCACAACCCACCCCGTAGGAGAGCTCGTGGCACAAGCATCTGCCACCGAAACCTGCCTGCGTGAAAGCCTGCCTGCGCAACCGGGGAAAAAAGAAAGACATGACAGCACAATTAGTGAAGGCAAATGAAAGGCTGTTTGAAGGGGAGGAGGGAGGAAAGGGGAGAGCTGCATAAATCCCTCGTGGGGTTTTGGGCTTGACATCAAAACCCCTTAACAGAGTATTACTTCAGCCCCCAATGTGGACAGATGTTGAGCTGTGGCTCAAAGGAAGTCAGAAATCTTTCCTTAGAAAAAATTTGGCTGGGAAACTAAAGAAAATATTGTGAAAGAAAAGGAAATAAAAGCCCACTAAAGAAGATTTATCACCGCCTCAAGCATTTCTGTATCCTCTAGTCTTACGGGGTCTCAACCTCAGGGGAGAGAAAAAGAGAAACAGCCTGTTTCTGCACTAATGGGTCACAAATTTAGAGAGGGGACATGTTTGTCCAGTTAGATGATTATGGAGGAAACTAGTTCACACGTCCTGGGGACTCCTCCGACCTACTCTGCTAACCTCAGAAGCTTTCCAGAGGCCTCAGTGGCCTCTGCTGTGGCTCAGGCATGTGGTACAAGCCTCTGATGCGAGCCTGCAACCTTCCCCGCAATTTCCATCACAGGTGCTCCTGTCCCTCTSCCTTGTGGGCTTACCTCTCGTCCTAATCCAAGGCATCAAGCAACCTTCAATTCTGAACTCCGTCCCTGAAAGGAATCAAAAGATTCCTGATGGCACCAGCTCACAGCTTGACCTGGCAGTCCCTTTCCAACCTTCCCATCATGCAAGAAATTCCCCACTGGGTCAGACCAGTGGTCCATCTGGCAGAAACTTCCACCTCCAACAGTGGCAGTAGATGATGACATTTAGGGAAAGCACACAAGCCTCAATGCTTTCTTTCAATCTCATGGCTATGTAAGTTTTTTAAAATGATACCTGCTTAGCCTTCCTATTGGGCCAGACAGGGTTTTGCAGACCTCTTGGGTTTCTTTGAGCTGTGGCACAGGTTTTACTTGGACTTAAATAGAGTCTTTTTTAATCACCTCCAGACTGCTTGCAAGCTTCTTGCTTTTTGTCTGTTCCTTTTAGTTTTGTTGTTGTTACTGACTAATCACCTCATTTTTTCATAGTTCCCTTTCTTGAAATTACTTAGCCACATGGTGGATTTATTTGGTGTGCTCTCTCCCACTACAGCATTAAACTGGTTGTATTATGGTCACTGGTGCAGAGCAGCTCTCCCACAAACACCTTGTGAAGTAGGTCCTGTGCACCACTGTGGACCAAAACTAGCACAGCAGCTCTTATTGCAGGTTTTAAGACTGGTTGTTCTGGGACACTAGTGTTTATTGCATCCAAAAATTTTATTTCATCCTGATGAATCACTGAATGCCTGGCATGAGCTTATATGTTTTAAGCTTCCAGTATAGGTAAAGAACCACCTGTAGGTTTGACCCTTGCTTGTTACTTAATATTGTTCCTGCAGATCTGCCAGTGTTATACGTGGTCAAATTCACCTTCCTGTCCTATTGCAAAGGCACTATTTATTGCCCCCCCCCCCCGATATTTAACTGTAGCCACACCCCCCTCATGGGGGTGCAAGTCTGGATTATTGTAGCCACTGACTTTCCTCCGGCTTTTCATTTGAACACTCCTCTGCGACCYTTCCTTTTTTCAGTGCCGCCTGCCCAGCTCTGTTCCGACCAAGGTGCAGGACCCCACGATATCTGCCAGCAGGTTGGCCTCACTGAGGAGATCAGAGCTTCCTTCCCCAGCGGGAAYCTGTTCCTCCCTCGAGTGTGCGTCCCCCTCAGCACCCGCAGCGCTATGGGAGCGAGGGGGAGCTGCTCCGCCGCGTCCCYGAGCCTCTCCCGGGACCTGCTCCCCACGTCTTGCACTCTGTGCGCTCACTGGTGCGCGAGAGCAAAGCCTGGCCCCAGCACAGGTGGCCCGGACACGGTACGCTCTGAGCCGTGAGCTGGCCTCTCCCTGCTCACGAGCTTCAGTTGCTGAGTTTGGAGTTTCAGACTAGCTGAGTATTTCTGTGAAAAAGCAGGRAAGACAGTGCTCTTACCCAACTCTTATTAAGCCTCCCCTACAACAAGCTAACTTAAAGCTTCCWGTGCCGTCACCCACAGAATCTGGCAACATCTTCAGCCTGGTTTAACGCCCTTGGTCCAGACTGCCCCTCTTTGGACCTGAGTAGCCCTGCCTGCTACCCCCATCAGCCAGCCCAGCCCAAGGGCTGCCAGCTGCAGCCTTTAATCCTCCAGGGCCGGCTGCTCCAGCCCTCGTTAGCCTCTGCTGCACAGAAGAAACCTGCAGGCTCCTTTCGGATCTGCTTGTAAGGAGGACATGGGCCAGGTGTCCAGGAAGGGAGCTGGCGGGAAGCRCAGACCGGAGCCAAGCCGATGCACGCACCCTGACTGCAGGCACCCTTGCGCTGGTATCCCCTCCCACGAAGGCAGCACCCCAGCACACGCTGCACTGAGCAGGCGTTCCTGGCTGCTCTGGATCTGCWTTCAAAATTTCCTCCTTTCCCCAGGGACTCCCCCAAGCCCGGGGTGATGGAGTCCCTCTGGCTCAGAAGATAAGTCCAAGAGGTGAGGTGGGCTGAGATCTTGGTTGTGAATGCCTTGCCAGATGGTGTGTGTGTGTGCGTGCATGCAGGCTGGCACTCCTAGTGCAGGGTGAACTTGCAGCATCAGGTCCACAGCAAACCGGAGCAAAGCCTTTACTTCCCGGGGAAGGAGGATTGATTTCTGCTGGTCTCTGGGTGTCCCCTCGTGGTACACAATAGACAGTGCAATTTGTTACCCTCGCTGAGATGCCTGATGTGAGTACTAGAGAGCAGTCCTTACTCGGATCTAGAGGTAATCCCCAAAGTTGGGCTGTGGCTGCCCGTGCAAGGCTGTAACGAGTGCAACACCAGGGAAGAGCACTTTCTAACACCCCTTTTGCTGCTGCTGGCAGGGAGGGAATGGTTATGACCTCTAAAGAAAAATAGCCCTTTATGTCTGCAGCCTCTTCTCAGCATTGCTCCTGCAGCACAAATATATATGTTCATGCCTGCAAGCCCCTACACGCAGATCCCCTTGTGTCCAGGGATCCCAGGATGAATATGTGACCCTGTTACCAAGGGCCATAGGTCTGAGCCACATCCTCCACCTATGACTGTGGTGTCAACCACGTGGTCTGCTGTAATGAGTGCTGGTCCCCAAAGAGCTGTCCAGCTGTTGCATTTTCAGCTGAACACTTAGATTTGAGACTTAYTTGTTTTGGGATTCAGAAGAGGCAAGGCAGGATGGTCACTAGGATAGAAACCAGCTTCCCTTCTCTCACAAGCTTTTGGAAGTGAGTGTGATGTTAGCAGAGTGGTTGTTTTATATATATATATATATACACACATACATATATATATACATATATATATATATATGTATGTGTAGTGTCTATGCCTCTGGAGCAGAGGTGACATGGCCTAAAAAAAAAAAATCATTGAAAATGTGCAATTGTGAGAGGTGGAAAACCTGCAGAAGGTACCAGAATATTGTATGCATTTTTGTGCATGCAAGCCCTGGTTATGAATACAAAACTGCCCCCACGTACAAAAAAAGAAAAAAGAAAAAAAAGCAAAGATGCATGTGAGATATACAGCTACATCTGTGTAGACTTAGGCCTTGTGAAATCAGATGTGTAAGCTACCAGGCCTTTACACTTTGGAAAATAGCAGTTTGCGAGCTAGCACTCAGTCTGTCTCCACTAAAACAGGGTGTTTAGCTAAATTAGCTCCAAATTCAAACTCCAGGCTCTGACACAGAAGTTGTAAAGGGTGATGACATCATTAATGTATAATACTAAGTGTTTGACACATTCCTCCTGCAATATCCTCCCCACGCTGAAGTAACAGGCACTTTGGAGAACTGGAAAATAATACACTCTACTTACAAATGAATCGCACGGATGGAAAATATTGTCAGCCAAAGTAGTGCTTTATTTCCCACATACAAAACCGTTAAYCTTTTAAATGATGGAAGACACAGATTATGGTATCTCTTGAACAGTAAAGGATACCAAAGGAAGGATGTGTTTCCTGCCTGCAACCAGGGGTTCTCCAAGGACCCAAAGGATAGATACTGCTRCTCTCCCAAGGTATAAGGCACTGCAGTGAGACCTCTCTCTGAGCAGGGATCACTGGTTGGAAGGCCATTGAAGAGGTATCTCCTGACGGCCCAGAGGCTGCTCCTTTCCTCGTGGCAATGCTGACAGCATGTCAGCTGTTTCACGTGCTGTTGGTGCACTCCACGAGTTGGTACTGAGCTTGTGTGCAGCTTGCCCTTCTTCCACATCTTGGTTGAAACATGTTTCTTTTCCACAACCTGCTGAGCAATGACTAMGGTCAGTTGAAGCACCTGCTGCTCTCAGTGAGGAGTTAGACAGGCCTGGAGGTACAGCAGGAGTTCCCTCTCCCCCACCATCAACCCCATCCCCATGTGATGCGTGCTCCTGCCTCTTGCCATCACGGCTGTCTGGCAGCACTGCCTACCTCCACTCTGGCATTTCGAGCCCTGTTGCACACCAGCAGCCACCTCTTGGGATCTCCTTTCACAACCACAAGTGCACAAATCCCACATGTTCTTCTCTAGCCCAGTCAGGAATTTCAGACTTTGCCCAGAAATCACTAGGTAAGAACCTATGGTCTGTGTTGTGTGGGGGGATTCACCTGCCTCAGAGCTGAGTGATCAATCTAAGATAGCTCTAAGTGGGGGAAATGACAAGTATAGCTTCCCRTTTTGTTCCCCTCTGCTCCTGCTGTCCTCTCCTGACCCACAAATCTGGGTTTCTTGCCCCCTTTCCTCCCCTGATTGTCACTAGTGCCTTCAGCAGCATGGCAATAGGGCCCAGGGCAATGAACGTGTCTGATGTAACGTGCCACTAGGCACAAACTCTGTTTCATAGCCCGGTTGTGAACCTGAGATATTTGCAGTAGTGTTGACCAGACTTTTACAACAGGCCAGGAACTGTAGGCCTGGACTGCCCAATGTTATACACCTCAGGCACAAACGAGATCCTGGGTAGATAGCTGCAGAAGCTCAATGGCAGAATGACCCGCTGTCACTTTGGCACAACAGCACACATACCGTTTCCGTGAGAACTGCTGGTCTATCTCCTCCAAGGATTGTCCTTTTGTTTCCGGAACAAAAAGATAAATGAATATAACAGCCATCACTCCCATCACTCCATAGAGAAGAAACATCCAAGAGAAACCAATGGCATCTGCAGAGGGATTAAAGTGTGTGAAGGGTTTGTGAGAGGTAAGTCACATCATGGGTGTGAAGGAAGCTGGTCTCTTACTGCAAGATATTCATTGGTGTCCGGCAGGGGTGTCCTGAAGCCCTCCAGAGGGCTTATCTTCAAGAGCTGGACCAGGAATCAGCTAGAGAGAAGGACACCTCACACACATCTGACACCCCAAGCTTGGCCCATCAGGACCACAGAAGGAGCATGAAGACAGTTCAGCTCCAGGGCACAGCAGTGCCTGGTGAATCCTCAATCAGGACACCTCTGCCAGCCAGAAAGGCTGCAAAGCTGCAGACATTAAAGCTACAAACTCCATGGTTTCCTGATACTGCAGTATCACAGTACAGCCCACTGGCCGATGGCTTTTTCTTACGAAACACGTGACAGAGGGGCTCAGAATAGCGCCTGCCGGTTCAGCAGGTGTATGTTGCCTGTTTTGTCCAGTAAATCCGCTCTGAGAGGCATCAGTTCTCCATAAATAGGTCACACCTATTCCAACGCCAAGTCCCCAGTGCTCAAAACGTACCTAAGGTCCAGATAGCTTGTGGTGGCTTTCACAGACCTACCTGTAGGAAATGGAGGGATGCGGGGACACTTACCAATCAGGTCCAAGAACGAGAGACTGATCAGTAAATTAGCAGCCCAATTAAAGCTGTTACAGAAGGCAAAGGCCCTTCCTCTTATTCCAGCAGGGTAGATCTCACTGAGGACCAGCCAGGTCACTGCAGAGATTAGAAAGACAGTCATATGGTTTAAGCAACTTATTTGGGAAATGAGCAAGGAAGATTTTGAGGGGAGTTGTTATAAAGCACCCAACTTTGGCTTCACTCAGCACCTGCTGCTGTTGGTGGTAAGACATTAATGGATCTTAGCATCAGGTTACAGCTGAACACTTTAAAGTTTCTACCTGCAGCACTCTGGGGAGGAATGATATAAAAATGCAGAGATACAGGTTCAGTGAGCAAACAATAAAGCAGGGGAGGTGGTCACGCAGCAGACGGAAATGATCTGGCGAATCAAGCCTGCTGTCGGGGTGTGCTCTTTGTAAAGAAGTGAGATAGGGGCAGGATGAGGCAGCCAGTGCTGCATTTGGGCCAAAATCAGAGCTGAAAGCAATGTATATGTTAGTCTCTCCTAGCCTATGTTTTTCTTTTTACTTGAAATAATGTACAGGGTTATTGTCAAGCTTACAAGACTTGCTGTGCATTTATATTTTTCCTCAAGTTCTTTCTACTCACTTCCTTAGCTGTTGTTTTCTCCCACCAAAGCATTTAAATTCCAGAAAATGGTAGAAGTCACAAAGAAGTAAGAACTAATCTGTATTTTGATCCAGTGAATGAATGAATAACAATGTCAAAAAAAAAGACCAACTGATAGCGAGAAACCTTCAAGAAGGAGCAGCAAGAAGATTAGGAAGTACTTGTGATTGCTCTGGTTTTGCAATGAGCATGACAGAAACAAAAGCCATTACTAGGGTAGCGACAGCATGGAAGGGAAGGTTGCCCTGGTGGCACATCACCCTTATAGCTGACAGAGCTGGACTCCTAGGAAATCGTTCAGGAGGCTGAAGGGCTATATTTTCTAGTTTCCAAACACCAAGCTGCTTGGTAAAGCAGATGTGCARTGATTGTTTTTCAAAAGGAATTTAAAGATCAACCCTAGTTTTATTCTCTGGGCTAACGCAAGGAAAGATAAATGCCATACTTACTTGGTCCAAACCCAATTGCGAATGCGCTCACGAATGCCATCATGCTCAGCAGTGTAATCCAATTTAAAATCATGTGTTTTGTAAAGGGAACTCTACTGACAGGAGACCGTGTGCTTTCCACAGTCTSTTTTTCAGACTGACCTTCCAAGTCCACTTTCTGAATGTGGGAAGAACTGGTAACAACACCTCTGCTTTGTGCACCCCTTGCGGCAGCAAAACCAGGGCCTGCCTGGCTTCTGCCAACCCCTAATGTGGGTGGGAGGTATGACACAGGGGGCCGGGAGGATACAGGCATCAGGGGATGCTGCGTGTAACCGTGGGAGGTGTTGGGGTCTGCGGCTGCCTTACAGTCCCTGGCCATGGCCAGCGGAGTGGTGCGGCTCGTGAGGCCAATAGTGGTGACAGAGATCGCCATCACAACGCAGCCAGCAATGAGTAACGCTCTCCTGCCAGCCTTGTCTGCAAATGYCATTGCAACGAGCGTGGCAACGACCTTGATCGCCCCCAGCCCAACAGAAGCCAGGATTGCTGAAGAATTGCTCTGGAATCCCACTGCGTGGAAGATTTTGGAAGCATAGCCCAGGACATTGGGCTGCCCAGTGAATTGCTGGAAGAGCACCAGTCCCAGGCCCACCAGAGTTCGGCTTCTCATGTTGTCTCTTGTCCTGAAAAGGTCAAGAAAAGAGTAATGCTTCTCCTTATATGATTCCCGCTTTGCTACCTCTCTGTCTTCCATGCTCTGTAGTTGWATGAGACCCTTCTGGGAGTCTGAGTCCCAAGAGTTTAATTTAACAGGGTTCACTGGGAGAAAGAGGATGCTAAGGAACTGCATGGCAGTTGGGGCGATGGCGAGTCCAAACATGTACCTCCATCCCTCAGCCAGGTCTGCAAAGATGTAATTCAGTGCATATGACAGTAAGATGCCTACAGTGATGCCTGCTTCGTAGAGAGACACCAGCAGTCCTCGCTGATGAGCAGCCACCATTTCTGAGACATAGATGCAGCAGGCCATGGATGAGACAGAGATTGCAAAGCCTACGGTCATGCGCCCAATGACCAGCCCGATAAATGACCTTGCCAGTGTCAGAATAAGGCTGCCAAACAACAGGACCAAGTTGCTGACCAGGATTGCTCTCCTCCTTCCGTGGCGGTCAATGAGGATCCCCCCAACCAGTGAGGCAAGGAGAGCTCCGATGAGTAGGGAGCTCACAAGAACTTCCTGCTTGAAGCAGCTGAGGTGAAAGTCTGTCTGCAACTGCAGCAGCGCACCAGAGATAATCCCCAACTCGTATCCAAATATCAACCCGCCCAGGAGAGAGACTGTTGCAGACAACAGGAGGACCAGCAGTGCACGACCTGGAAAACAAGCAGGTAATGCTAAGTTCAATGTTCTGGCTCCTGCAGGAAAGCTGTCAGCATGCACAAGCTGGAAAAAAGCTGTTCTGGCCTACCACAGGGTCAAATTGCCCCAACATCATCATGTTGTGTGGAGAAGCACTGCAGACATTCACACAATCCACCAGGCTTGCGTGTACTTCCACTAACTGCCATGGCACACATCTCGGGGGGCAGAACTCTGAAGACAGCACTTTGTTAACAAAGGTAAGGCTTAGATATAAGTGGAAGATGGTGATTTGCACTGTCTGGAATTGTATTGGGGAATTCTCTGTCATTTATCTTCCTTGGCTCTAAATATGAAAAACTGTTCAGGGAAGGGAATTTATCTTCTGCTTTCTATACTTCTGTGCTCATTCTCACTTTCCCTCTAACATCTCACCAAATCCATCCTCCAAGCCCTGTACTKTTCATATTTCTGGAGAAAACATGTGCCACTGTCCTACGATCTATATGCTACACCTTCTTCCCTTAATCCCTTTTCAGTRAGGTCCTGCTCTTTTCCAAACAATCCTCTCACCATCTCAATGGACATCCTACACTCACCAACCTCTTTGGAAGAACAGATGCCTCTGAACTTAATTTTTTATTTGTGAAGTATTTGCCACAGAAATACTAAACAACCTGATGTTCCATTGATGGGTAGCACTAGACTTACAGCTTACTAAACTAGCAGTTACTTTTTTTTCCATTTCCTGATCTGAATGTTGGCAAGGAGAGAAATAGCTGGCCACATTGATGGAAATAAGAGCTGCTATGTCTTATACACCCTTTCTTTTCTCTAACTTTATTTTTCAGATGATTTACAAATGGTAATAACTGAGGTAGTGATTTTCCCTTTTAACATCTCATCAGATAATGGTACCCTATAGGCAGGGCTCTATTTAGGATGTGATTATGCAGCCAGATAGATGACTGCAATGTGTGGACTCCTTCTCAGCCCAAATACAGCTCCAGACCTTAAGCTCTCACTCAAAACAAAGTCTTCAGAGCTCAGGATAGCATGTTAAGAAGCATGAATGCAAGAATGTAAAAGACTGCAGTGAGAGGTGAAGGATGCCACGTGCATTTCAACCTAACTTGGAAATCTAAGGAAACCTGAAATAGCAGCATTATCTATTTCAGTGCTGAATATTTTACTGGAAGCTTGATAGTTGTTCTTCACAGCTGAATTAGGGAACAAACCGGGGCGGGGGGGGGGAGAGAGTAGGGGACCGCTACTCATCAAAATTTGCTAGAGTAGGGATGGGGATTTAAACTAAATTTCTCTTTGAGCAACAGGGAGAGCACAAAGAGAAAGTTTTCTGCCATTAGGATGACAACCCTCAGTTCCTGCGAGGCTGCCAGCTGCTGGGTCTRCCTTAGGTCCCACAAGCCTCCTAGTCCTGTTAGAGCTCTCCCASGCTGCATGGCATCTCTTCATGTGAATCCTTATGCTAGTGAACTGAGTGCAGCTCCAAATTTCTTGGGCTCAGTTTTCCATTTCTCTGCACAGGGGTAATACTACCTTGCAGTCTACCTGTGAGGAGAGTCTGAGAGTGAATTCGTATTTGCAGAGTGATTTAGAGATCTTTGACGGAGCCACTACAAGAAAGAAAAAGAGTATGGGAAAAATCTGACTTGTAGAAAATAAGGGTGAAAGAATAGTGCAGTTAAAAATGCTGCTTGCAAAAGTTTATTTCTCCTAGCTACACTTACACTTTCAGTRTTTGTGGGAATGGCCCTGATTTATTCCTCTCTCTCTTTATAGTGCCCAGCACCYAGGACCCCCAAGCCAGGCACAACTTTCCTGAGGCTGCTCCATGACTATGGGATGAACTTAACCTTGTGCTAAAAATCTCACCGTTGCCGGCCACAAGTACCAGAAGCAGTTCTTTGACCTTGTCCTTCCCATACAGCCAAGTATGCAGCTTCAGTAAGTATGTAATTTTAGATCAAGTAAGAAACAACAGCAAAAGCAAAGCAAATCAGCCAACCCACCCCACCAACCTTGCGAAAACAAGGTGTTTGTTGCACGTGCTCCTCRCCCTGGGGAGAAGATGAAAGGGCAGCCATGGGTGACCCATTAGTCACGTTGCTCAGTACGCTGCTGGGAGATGCTCACTGCAGGTGGGAGCAAACACTGCACGAGAACGCCCACTGATGAGGGGGACTGGAAACCCCGGAGCCACCACTGGGAAGTAGCAGTAACAGCGACCTCCTGTCCCCAGTTGAAATTTTAGAGGCACAGCTAAAATGCATTAGCTTAGACGTTTGCACTGTAAAATGCTGGTTTACAGCACATGATGGTATCAGTATTCTTATATGGGCTTTGTTTAATTAGAAATACTCACAATTTCAGTAGACTGTATGTGGAAAGAATGTGGACACAACTACCAGAGAATGGAAAATTTTCTTCAGTCAACGCTGCCTAAGAGTTTTTTTCCTTGCAAGCTGTAGTTAAAAGGAAGTGTCTATTCAGCGTTTAATTACAGCTGGCAGTAAAGGTTATTTCTCAGTGATGGCTACATTTATATTTGTATTTATTCTGTAACTCTGTGTTTCATTTGTGTTACTTATGCCATCCAGGCTACGTGCCAATCCCCCCCGCCACCRTGCTCTGTGTGACTACCTGCACTGCTTTTATCACTTTTTGTACACATGTTAGGCAGATAATTAGAAATAATATTTGCTCAGTGAAAATAAAAGCCTTTGCATAAAGTGGGCAGGCCACTAGTTTCAAGGCACAAACTCGGTAAGACACATACAGCCCAGTTGAAAATACCTGAGCCTGATTTGATCAGATTTGATATATTTCTTGTTAAATTAATGTGCAATAATGGTTTATGAACTTTGATAAATCCAGCTTTGTCTACAGGTAATTCTGATGCTGTCAGTGAATTCAGGAAGTTTTCAGACCTTTGYGTTAGGACAGAAAGTTTGATGGGTCTCAGAAGGGGTCGTAATAGGTGATTCCCTGCCCATGGCAAAACCTAGCCACAGGGTCAAGGTCGGGGGGAGCGCAGTAACTGGTGCTGCTGACCTGGCTGGAGACTGAGGCARCTTTCTGAACTGCTGAGGATTTTATTTACATATGCCAGTGTGGACAGGCTCAACGCAGCCTCCTTTTGCAGAACGCTTAGCTCCTGGTCCCCAGCCTCTGCTGTTCTACTCCTGCATGCAGCCCTCTGCCTTCCCCCTTAATGCTGCTGGAATCGCCTTAAGGGGCTGTGTCACAGGAAATTACTTGTCTCCCAATGTTTGCTGCTGGAAGTGCTAAAAAAAAGGAAAAAAAAGAAGAAAAAGAAAAAAGAAGAAAAGAAAAAGAAAAAGAAAGAAAAAAAGAAAAAGAGAGGGAAAGGAGGAGCGAGAGAATGAGAGCGAGAGCGGGCCGTTCTGAGCCTTTAGCAAAAGTTGAAAGTTTCAACTTTTCTCTTTCAACTTTTCTCGGGCACAACCCGCCCGGTCCCAGCCTTGCCGCCCCTTCCCGAGGGCCCGCCTGCCTCGCCGCCTCCCCCG
>NW_028186534.1:4114809-4118052 GCF_003343005.1 Rhea americana | reverse complement strand
CGGAGCTGGGTGGGCAGGTACTCGGATCCGCCTGCCCGCATTGCTGCTATTTCATCCAAGGGTTCGGGCATGGTTGTGTTTCTAATGGTTCTAAAAACGCGGATCCGGCGGGGTACGGCCTGGGTTGCTGGGATGGCAGCTCTGTCCCCAGGCCCTGCCTACATGTTACTTTAGCTGGGGGTGGGAATTGCCTCTCCCTGCTGACCCCAGACACTCTCTTGACAGGGAGTTTTACTGCTCTAGACCAGGAAGCCCACAGATACTGACAGCTGATGACAGTTTTTTGGTGGCTTGGCTGGAAAGCCAAAGATCACCTACTAGGAAAGGATTGATCATGTCAAGCCTTAAAACAGAGCAGCACGACTGAGTTTGAACTGTTTTCTTCTCTGGTGGACAAGCACTCCTCTGGCTGCAGTGCCAGCACACTCCTCCAGCACAAAAAAATGTAAATGCCTTGGGTAAAGAACGAAGAGTACATGGGATATTGTTAAAAGAGCTTTTCAGTGTTCATTCTGCATCTTACCTGAAAGAGCAATTTAAGAGAAATATTTAAAGGCTCATTATCCTTGCCTGTAGGGAGAGGGTGTATGCCACATCTCTGCTCTCGAGCCCAGAGGTACTAACACTTCTTTTTTTGCAACTCATAGTTTTCGGGTGCTTGAGATTGGCAGTACTGGATCATATACATCCTTTCAGCCTTGGTGTGTAGGATATCTGCCCTGCAGTATGGGCAGCCAGTTGATCAAAGGATATGGTTTTGTTTCTTCTCAAAGTCATAGTGCATATTAAGTTTCAAACCATCTATGTATTTTATAAATTAAATAAATGCTTCCTATTCATCTCCTCTATTTCAGTGGAAATACAGTATATAAAACACTGCTGCTAAAGCCCTGTATCTAATACAAACTCACAGCAGCCCAGGGATCATATGCTAGGTGAAGAAARGCTTCAAACGCTGAGACTCCCAGCAGAAACCAGTGGTGTTTCGGAAGGAGCTTTTCAATAGGTTTATAGTTAATATTAAAGTAGTTCAAATAGATCTGAAATCAGTTAGCACTCATGAGACTCAGAGGAAGGAATGGCTTACTCTTTTCTCTCTTCCCCCTGACCCTGCCTATGAGGCCTGTTCATGGTGGCCAGATGTTGCAGCACCTGATCTTGGCCTCGTACTCCAGGTGTTGGGAACAGACCAGTTTGAGGTGCAGTGTGAGCTTGCCCATGATCTCTGACCCCCAGAATTCAGGCAGGGGCTATCTTCAGTTTGTAACTCCTCCCTGGAGCACATGCCTAGATATTTTGGATGTGCCACGGTGTGAGCTGGAAGAGATATCCTCCATGCTTGGCTCCTCCGTCAGACAAGGCAAGGAGCCAGAGCCCAACAGGTGCTGGCAGAGAGGAACCACAGTCCTCAGCATCACTGGGTTGGCTACATGGTCTATGTTTTACCTGAATTTATCTGAGTTCCTGCATGTTTTACTAGAATCCTTCTCCCAGTTTGAGAAGGAAAAAAAATATACCTTCTCCATGCTCCTYGGCATATGTGTCTCTGCAAGCATAAAGTCACCCCTTTCATTTGCTAAAAGTTTCCTATTCTCTGGTTAATGAACATTATCAGCAAAGACAGCAAGGCGGTGAGGTCCTGGGCAATACAGACAAAGCTTTACGGCATGTTTGCAAAAGGTAGCTGAAAAGATTACGCCAGGATGTATGGAAATACGTCGACACTGTGCCAGGCTCCAGGTTTTATGGCCTGTTGACGCTGGCCCGTGAGAAACTATTGTAATGTACAGCGGCGATAATTTTGAAAAAACCTTCCTTTGCGGCTGTGCAGGTGACACCTCTCTCGCTGGCCGTATGGTTTGCTGTCGGTGCATGCTCTGAGCCGGGTGAAGGGAGCGGCTGCGGGCTTTGGGCTCTGATCTCGGCCCTTGGAGGAGCTGCGGCGCCCGCGGGGACAGCTCGGCGAGGGGTGAAACGCCAGCCTGTACCGCAGGGCAGCAAGAGGCTTTAAAATCAGAAAGGAATATATGAATRTAAGCGGAAAGAGGAGTCCATCTGGGACAAGGGAAGACAGACTGTTCAGCAGCTCTAGTCACGTCCTCAAGCATATTCTCTCTAACTGTGATTTCCCCTCAGGAGGGGATTCAGAAGACCAGACTGACCGGGCTCACTTCACTGCTGACGGAAACCGCAATGCGTGGCCAGGCGCTGGGGTTGCAGCTCAGGGGGGGCCCTGTGCGCCCCGCCGCACGCCCCAGGCCCCCGGGTCCCTCCACTGCCGCGGGACCAGCGGGCGGCGGGCGCTCCTGCAGGCTCGCTTCCCTTGGGCGGCTTTACCGCACGGCGATTTTTCACTCGGTTGTGTTGCTTATAAAAGGAGGGTTTATAAACCTTTGTCACCAGGAGAACGGAGTTACATAATTCAGCGCTTTACCAGGGAGTCTGTGGCTTCAGGGAAATTCTCTGGGGTGATTCAATGGTCCAGTAAAAATACTGGGCAACATTATAAATATTGTAAAGGGCTCTAGATGGTTTCCAAGGGCTAGGTCAACTGCTTACGGCATTCAAAGGGAAAGAGAATAAATGGAATCACAGGGAAGAGAATATTTAAATAAATAAAATGATGGGAAAAATAAAACAAAAATATTGTCTTTTGTGTTTTGAAAAAACTTGGGAGGATGATTTTGGCCACCGTGAGAGAAGACTGTTGTGTTTACCAAAATAACAAACTGAAGGCATCTGGGTGCACTTGCTCGTAAGTTCTGTGTGTATGTCTGTGGGGGCTGTGCACGGATGCTCAGATAAAACCTGCCCACAACRCAGGGAAAACTTGTTTTCTGTGTATTTGATTGTTTACAGTTTCTGCAGATTCCAAACACGGAGCCCCCAAGTGCACCCGTTTCGCTGGCTGGAGTCCGGGCATCCTGCGCTGCTGCCGGCCGAGGATGCTGTGAGCGGGCAGAGCTGCAGGATACTTTCCCGTATCACTGAAGACTYGGGAATGTTGTTTAAAAGTTCTTCCTGAAACAAGACAAATATTTGCTAAGCACGATCCCACCTCGCGAGCGACAAGTAAGCTGCATGGAATGTATTGATAAAATATAAATAATGCGAACGAGAAGCAAAYGTTGTGGAGGGGAAAACAAAGGCAGAACGGGCTTTTGGCACCTCCAAGGGAAACGGCCCAGGACCGGTGCACGCGCGCGGGCCGGCGGCTGCGCCGGGCGGAGCGGGGCGCGGCGC
>NW_028186534.1:4106611-4114291 GCF_003343005.1 Rhea americana | reverse complement strand
CCCGCGGAGGGCGCGGGGCCCGGCCCGTGCTGCGGCTGCCGAGGGCGGCGCTGCCCCCTCCGTGGCTGCAGTGCGGCTCCCGCGTGGATTGAAGGCCCGGGGCGAAGGCAGCGTGGGTTGGGGGTGGGGTTTGGCAGCAGAGGCCCCTTCGTGTGGGTTATCGGAGGCTGTGGGTGAGCTGGACCTGGCCTTTTCGGCTGAGGGTTGTGTTGACTGCGTTTTGTTGTTCTAATAAAGTTGGAAGTTCCTGTAAGTTAACCCCTAGCGTTTCATTTGTTCTCTTTTAAATAGGCATTTCTGCACCAGTGGTCTACTTTGTGGATTATGTCACCAATTGCATATATCTTGAAGATATTGTAGACTCAGTTACAGTTCGAGATCATATTGCTTCTGTACAGCAATGTGGAAATGATGCCAGTAGCCTCCTTCCCCTAGCAGAGAAGTTAGGTGAGCTGTTGGCAAGAATGCACGATGAAGACCTTATACATGGAGATCTTACGACTTGTAATATACTTCTGCGACCACCCCTGGAGAAACTGGACTTGGTGTTGATAGACTTTGGACTCAGTTTTGTTTCAGGTCTTCCTGAGGATAAAGGAGTTGATTTGTATGTTCTGGAAAAGGCCTTTCTTAGTACTCATCCTGATACAGAAACTGTGTTTGAAACTCTGCTGAAGACCTATGCAGCTACATCTAAAAAATCTGGTCCTGTTGTCAAAAAGCTCGATGAAGTGCGACTAAGGGGAAGAAAGAGATCTATGGTTGGCTAAAAGAGAACAGGCTTAGTGATGGAGAAATATTACTACTTAGGTTCTGCAAACATGTTTATTTGTACTTCCAATTAGTTTTATTTCAAAGATCRCTATTTTGATAAAGCTGTCTCTTAAATAAACTTACTACAGTGTGGCAGTAATCTCCGCAGTTTCTTAGCAGAGTCGTATTGTAACCAAAATAATTAAGCAAGATGAGAGCACAGGCAGGAAAGAAACAGCTAAAGGTTACTTCTTTCTTAAATGTTAAATATTTTTAAAAAAGTATCTTTCAGTGTCATCCTGCTGGCCCTCTTTYGTGTATATAGAATCATCCTGAGTAATCTTTTTTAGCCTGTGGGCTGTAGATTTGTGGGAGTTAGAAGGGATCTGGAGATACCAGGACATATACAGAAGGTAAGTAGAGAAAAACAAGCCTGTTGATTTTCTCAGAAGACTTCTGTGAAGCTGAAGTTTAAATTCATTATAAATGGCTCTACACTCTGTGCCTGCTCCTGAAACTTTTTAGGAGGACTGTGGATTCCAGGACATGGACAATAGCTGAAATAGAACATTAAAATAAGACATGTTCATTTTTTTTTCTGTAGTAATTTTGGCTTTTGTAAATTTTGGTTGATAGTCTTTCTTTAAGCAAATGTAGAAATAATAAAAATAGTTCTCTGCTGAGAAACTTCTCGTTTGAGCAGGAAGACTGTTGTAAATTTCCTTTTGGGGCCTTTATAGGAAGGACTGGTTGTATTATGATTGCCTATGTAGGTAACTACTTTTCTCAGTCTTTGGTATTTTTTTTTCTATACTTAGTTGCCTTTCTACATTAGTATGTCAGTGTAAGATGGCTCAAAGAGAAGTGTAAGAGCCCTGCAGCAGACGGCTGGAGGATAAATCAGTCCTTACAGACACAATGGGGTCTAAATTAGTTGTGTAGGTTCATAAACTTCAATGTTTTAATGTTTACTGCAGATGAAGATTAAAAAAAAACTCGGGGAACTCCTCTCAGTGATTTGATATGCTGGGCAGATGTTTCTTCTTGTGCCTCCTTGTTGTTGATGAGAGAAGGCGCTTGGCAGAAGAAGGGGGCACCCAGTTTCTTCAAAACTATTCTGTTATGCTACTGCTGCGTGTTCTGCTGCAGATGGTTGGGGCACAGCGTGGCTGTAAGAGCAAAGCAGACGAAAAGAGGGAGCAGCCCCTGCAGAAGCCCCCTTCCGTACGGCAGCGTAGCTAATCTCTGTTCGCAGCCTCTGCCAGGTGGCTGCCAGATTGCCTGTTCCATCTGGAAGGGAAAACACTGCTGTGAAAAGCAGGGCTGGGGTACGGCAGGCGTCTCGTGTCTGTGGCCTCAGAGGGGAGGCGGGGGTGAGGGAGCTTCTTCCCCTCCAACGTGTGCGAAACAGGTGAACAAACCCCGGGAGAAAACGGCTTGAGCAGGGCGAGGTGGATGAAAGGGCGCCCGGAGCATCAGGCATCACCGGGGGCCGCCGCCGGGTGGCCGCGATGGGGCGGTGGCGCTCGCGCAGCGCTGCCGCCCGGCGGCGCCGAGGCCGCGAGTTCGCGCCCGCCCGCCGCCCGCTCGGGCAAGCGTCCTAGCGCGCGGGGCTGCCGGTGCCCCCCGCGCATTCACCTCCTTGCCAGAGGAGCCGCCCTGGGCGAGTGCCCGGCCCCAGCGTGGGGCCCGGGTTCCACCGGCCCAGCGACAGCTTTGCCCGAGCGGGAAGAGGGGCGGCAGGTCCCCTTTTAGTGTTGGCAGRTGATCATTTTTCTCCCCGCTTCCTCGGGCGCGGAAGGTGCGCCCACGGCGGGGCCGGAGTGCGCCTGGCGCGGGAACGTGCGGCACTTTGTGCCGGAGGGGCGAGGAAGGAGCCGCTTTCCCGGGCTTCGAGAGGCTCCGTGTGCTGGGAGCCTCRTCGGAGAGCTCGCGCGGGGCACGCTGCCCGCGCCGCGCCGCCCTGCCCGCGGGCAGAGCCGACGTGCGGGCCCCAGCAGCAGCCGGCCGTTAGAAACAGGGCTCCCGAGGCAGGTGGAGAGGCCGCGGAGCGCTGGAGCAGGGCCGCGCGGCGTGAGCGGGTGACCGAGAGCTAACGAGGCCCCTAACGAGGGGGCCCGAGCTCAGCAGACCCGCTGAGGGGAGGCGGCACGCCTGGTTGCACTGTCCCCCACCTGTACAAACACTTCTCTGACCGTCTCCTGGTGATGCCAGGATTAAGTTTTGTTTATAGAGCACTTTGAGGACGTTTGTTTCCAACTCTCRGTGTGTTTATTAAAACGCAGCCTTTGGCTGCTCTCCGCGCGGGCCTGCGGAGCAGCAACAAAGATGATCGACTGCGAGGTTTCAGGACCGGCGCGGTGCTGCGCGGCGAAGCCCGCGGCGGGTCAGCGCCGGCCCTCGCACTGCAAGGCTTCGCTGGGACTCCTGGACTGGCCTCTGCCTTTTCCTTTTGCACAGGCATTGYAACAGCTGGTTGGTATTTCCTCCTGGTCAGCCTGATATTTGTGTATAGGTTGATGTAGCGGATGCTGAACGAATGCTACCTGAGGGTGGAGCAACCACAGAAGGTGAATATCCAGCAAAGTGGAAGCTCTCTGGGGGAAAAAAGGAGCTGGACCCAAGAAGGGTTCAGCCCGTGCCTTTTTGCAGCCTGGGTCTTTCCACAAAGGGTTTGTGTGGTGCCTGCTGCGAATACAGTTTCAAGCCACCAATATTCTTTGAGAGTTTGGTTTGACCTTGTGAAAGAAGTGATAACAGTATATTTTGAGGCCAAGTTTAGCTCAGCTGAGTCTAAAGCCAGTCGCACCCTCTTCGGGGCACGGGTGTTAGCATTGCGCCTTGCCGTAGCCCCGCGGGACACAGGGAGAGTCAGTGACGCCCTGCCCTGGCTTGCCTGGAAGGGGTATTTCCCCGGCCGTAAAGGTGTGTGGGCCTTTGCACGCACAGAAACACTGCTGCCCATCTCTTAATGGTAGTGAGAATCAGAGGGAACGTGAAACGCCATCACTTAAGTTGTACATAACCACTGGGTGTCTCTCTACCATCGTGCCCAGCACCAGAAAAATCCTAACATCTGGGAAAAATGTTCTTGCAATAGCAAACACTCAGAACTGCTTGCTGGGCAGACAGTTACTCACTTGGCTTGTTTTGACTGCTTAAATATTCCTGCTTTTAAGAACAAATTACTGCCTCAGGGGACCAAATTCAGGCCTGCTGTGAACAGGTTCATTTCTGAGGACTTTGAGGCACGGCCTGTTCTTGCACCATGCCTGAATTTCACCCAAAGTGCAATGAACACCAAATGTGTGCTATGTAAAAARGAATAAAAGGAAAGAGGGAATAACAAATGAAATGGAAATAGTGCAATTTCATTGGAAGAATTTGCATTGTTAGGATTTCAGAGGAATTGCTGGTTATTGATCAAGTTGCCTTTTTTGTTAATTTTGGTGTCTGATCATCATCAGTGATATCTCTTCTGGGGGAGGCGAGAGGAGGACGGGACGGGACAGGACGGGACGGGACTGACTTAGCTCAGGATAATGACTTTGGCATTAGCTTGTGGTTATAATGGTAAGTTCCRTTTTGCCCACTGATGCCGTGGGTGCAGAACTGAAATATGGGGATTTTTGGAGGTGGATGTTGGCTGACTGTAGAGCAATAGGAGTGCTAAGAGAAAAAACAAATGTGGAAGAAAACCTACACTAATATGGCAAGAAGTAGGAATGAAAACATAGTTGCATAATCTGAGTATGCTGTCACCATGACTTTTGGACAGTGTCTTTTCTGTGAGTGCAGTTACTGTGTATATATGTAAAAAAAAAGTGCATACAAGTTATATGGGTGTAGGTTTTTTGAGTGTGATTTTTTTTCTAGTCTAGGCCTTGATGTTTGCAGGAAATTGACATTTTCCAGTTTTGCAAGATGCAAAACATTGATAACCTTCTGCAGCCCTCCTCTCCCATCAGTGCTGATAGGAAACCAAGTTAGTGCAATAAAAGCATAAAAGCTCATTTGTAGCCCAGAGTTCAGCATGWGAGGGTCACTGCAAACAGATAAAGCCTCTCCCTGGCTGCACACAAGCGCTGGGTCCTCCGGTTGTCCCCCTGGGCACCATGCAGCACCTCTTTCTTTTGCGCAAACAGAGCTTGTGCACAAAGTTACTCTGTAAGGAGGTGCTGGCCCCGCCGCRAGCCCCGCAGAGCGCTCCTGCAGCGCCTTTGCCGGGACCGCTTGTTTTGCAGGGGACGGTGTCTGCCCTGGGGCTGCTCTAAGTATGCGGATGWAGCCGCTGGTGGGGTCTTAACCTGCCTAGACCAAATGGCTTGGGGATTGCATCAACTGTCTCAGCTTTCGTACCCACGAGGGAGGGAAGAAATCTGATCACAGCAGCGAATACGGAGGCCAGAAAGGATGGAGGGGAGAGGGGTACAGAGAGGGCGGCTGCGGCTGCTGCGGACACAGAAATGTGGGTGGCAGAGGCTGAGTTTACAAGGAAAAAGGAAATGGGGTGGATTAAATCGTAATTCCCGCTGGAAGCCTTGGGAGGCCGGGGGCAGGCACCCGCAGGCAGCCCCGGCACGGCCCGCTCGGCTGAGAGACGCCGCATCCGCAGCCGGCGCGGGCGCTGGGGAGCCGAGCGGGTGCGTGGGGGCGCTGGTCGGAGCCGTGGGGCGAAGGGAAAGCGCACCACTGCCCGCTCCCTCCAGGCTGGCAGAAACCCGCATCGTCGCAGGGAAAACGTGGACTGTGGCGTGGGTGTCTTGCAATATTTTTGAGATTTATCGCTGTCCACTTTGCTATTTGGGAAGAGCTGTAATGACGATGCCATCAGCATTTAGTGACAGATGTGGGGACTAACTGCATTGTTATTTTTTTGTGCAAAGTTATAAATGAACCGTTACGGAGAGGGAAGAGACCAGAGGAGAGGCAGCTCCCATCAGGGGCAGAGTCTGTTCCGACAGGAGTACAGTCCAGTCTCTGACACTGATCAGATCACCCCACTTTTGCTCTCTGATTTCTTGTTCTCTCTATGCCAGTGATTCAGTTTTTATAAGCCTTATAAGTTTATGAGCCAACTTTCTCAGTGGGCTCTCTTCTTTTTTTTTTTCTTTTTCTTTTTTTCCCCCCAGTTCAGTTGACTCTAACTTCACTGACGCCCCAGGAGGGAGCTGCCTGGCGGCAGTAGTTCTCCAGAGGGCTGGTGAGCTGGGAAGAGGGCAGGGCTTCCCTGCCGGATCGGATCGGTGTGTGCTGCACCCCCAGTGCTATGGTGCTCAGCTCACCCAGGTTTTGCATATGCTTTTAGGGCAATCGGAAGATGCTGGTGAAGTATGAAGTCAAGTTGGGGGGTTATTTAGTGTTCCCATTTTTCTCCTCATTGCTCAGCTTCACTTAGCCTCCAATTGCAAGGACCCAGGCAATGCAGAAAATGGAGAGAAAATCCAGCCCATGTGGCTGCCTCCTCCCTCCCTTCTCCCCTTGGCTCTCTTGCTCGACCCAGCGATACAGTGGATCTGCCTCTCGCTGGCCTCCCTGCAGCCAGGTGGAGACTGGTGATCACCAAGATCCTTGCTGGGACCTACCTTGGTGCGATGGAGGGGATCCTGTCCGACCGGCAGCAAAGCCTGCCCGCGGAGCTGCAGCCAGGCAGYGCCTGTGCTGTCTTTTTGACTCATGGTTGAAGCATCCTTAACTTCACGAGGCTGGTCCAAGCCAGATGACRTTAAGGCCAGCCAGGGTATAGTCATATGCTACTCGCCGCCTTTCTTCGGCTCGCACTTGTGCAAGCCAAGGCTTTGCCTCCTGCTTTGCGGCTATTTCCCATGGCCCCRTCCTGATCTGCATCACTGGCTTTTCGTTTGCTGGTCTTTGCTGCTGTTTAATGTAAAAAAGTGTTTCATGTGGCACTGCAAACAATTCATCAAACATCTGAGTCGGTGGTTAAACTTGGTTCACAGAAACAACCCCAGCTGCCTTTCTCATGCGTTTGCCTCTTTTATAATATGCATTTGTGTATTATTTCTATTCACTTGGGGAAAAATATAAAAACTAGAACAGATATTTAAACTTCTGGATTTGGGTTGTTGTTTTTTTTCTGGCAATCCCTGGTACTCACTGTTTCCTTACATTAGATGTATTGAGCCTGAGTTACCAGCAGAACTCGATGATATTTTACGGCCTGCAGTATCCTGACACTCACGTTGGATGAGCGCTTGTGRTGGCAGAGTCCTTGAGTCTGCTTGGAAATGCCTCCACTGCAARGACACGCAGCTAAAGCGGCTGCGATCAGGAAGATGTGGAAGAGATGAGAAGAGTTGTCTTTGACCCTATCCCGAGGTGGGAGCTGAAGGAAGCACAGAGCTGGTTTTGCTGGAAATGGGGGCACTAGAGCTGGCTATCTCAGTGGAAAGGCAGGTTTTACCCTGCCTGTGCTTTGCGCGTCCTTCCCCTGCGTGCTGCCCGGGTTGCGGTGCCCACCTCRGGGCAGGTGGCCATGGGGAGAAGACACGAGCTCCGGTGAAGACACCATGCGGAACGTTCTCAGCTCCAAATGTTGAAAGATGCTCTTGGCTTGTGGGCTGAAAACCTTCATGCAGGGCCCAGGGCTGCAGGCATTGCGGCAGCGTAACGTTACGTGATGCTTAACGGGGCCGGTCAGTACTGCTGATGAAGCCTTTATGCTTCCTGCCTCCTGGGCCATGATAAAGTCGTTCTGAAGCTAGTTACTATTTTGCATTGGCTTTTAACTTCTTCAGGCAGACAGAACTGGAAATAAAGGCCTTTTTTTCCCCAAGACTTTTATCTATTTGGGGGGCATACAGCGGATGGGGGGCTGTCAGGTGGGGCAGCGTGGTGGGCACAGTGTGGCAGGCAGTGGGTGGCTCAGTGGGGTAGGGGGTGGGGTTGTGGGAGGACGGTATAGCG
>NW_028186534.1:4032837-4106321 GCF_003343005.1 Rhea americana | reverse complement strand
CTCGGTGCCCGGCCGCGTCCCTCCGCCGGCGCGCCCTGCCCCGCGGCATAAAGCGGCGGCCGGGCCGGGCCGGGCCGGGCCCGGGGCCGGGATCGGGACTGGGATCGGGATCGGGATCGGGATGGCGGCGCTGGGAGCGCTGGTGAAGAAGGTGTGGAGCGTCCGGCGGTTCCTGGTGCTGCTGTGCGCGCCGCTGGCGCTGCTGCCCGTGCTGCTCAGCCTGCCCGCCAAGGTACCGCGGCGGGGGCACCCACCGAGAGCACCCTCTGCAGAGCACCCGCAGGGGGCACCCGCGTGGATCACCCACCCAGGGCATGGACTAGAGAGCGCAGATTGGCGGGTGTGGGTGGGGGGCACCGGGCAGGGGCACCCGTGGGGATCACCCGCTGAGGGCATGGGCTGGAGGGTGCAGATTGGAGGGCGTGGACATGGGGCATGGGCCAGGGACACCCATGAGGGTTCCCCACCAAGTGCACTGACTGGAGGGCACAGGTTGGAGGACATGGGTGGGGGCATCGGCTGGGGACACTCAAGATGCCCCCACTGAGGGCAACGAATGGAGGGCATGGGCCAGGGAACACCAGCTGGGGTATGGACCTGGGGTATGGACTGGGGGCACAGGCTGAGGATACAGAGATAGATTACRGACTGGGGCCCTCGTGGCCCTATTCCACCAGCCTACAGCTCAGCTACAACTGAGTAGGGCCCTTGCCAGAGCYGCACATGGACCCGCTTGCTGTGCGGCTGTGGTGGCTGAGGGAGTCTCCTGGGCTAGGACCCCTCAGCCTGGCGTGGAGGGGACCACTGGGGCCTGCGGTCTGGCAGAGCTCCACGTCTAGGAACCRCCCTTCTGCAGCCCCCTCGGATTGTGATCGGAGGGGATTACTTTAATTTTTTAGAGGAAAGGGGATCAGAGTAGTAGATAACAAAGTTTATGTTGCTTATGTAGACACTTGCGGAGGTTTGAAGAACTTGGCTTGAACAAAGTGGCACTAAGTAGTACTTTTTCTGTTCATACCTATGGGAGGCTTAGGTGCCATATGGGACTTTTTATTGAAGGAGGTCACATATCAGTTGCTCCGTTTCCCAGCTGGGGAAACTGAGGTCCAGCACAGGGGCATGGCCAAGGTCATCCAGCAAGCTCTTTGCAGAGCTGGGGCAGAAAGCGATTCCTGAGGCTGTGCTCCCATGGTCCAGCAAAGCCACCAACTCCRTGCTGCGCCTTCCCTAGTGAGCGGGAGACTGCCATAGACAGCAGTGCTGGGCACAGTAAGATCAAAGCTGCTGAGATGGAGCCAACACTATGGTGGGATTCGTGCTAAAGCCGCCTGTGAAATGTGGTGTAGTTGCTCTGCTCCAGGGCATYGCTGCTGTTCATGACAGAAGTGGTGGTCGGCACCTTGCAGGTGTGGGCTCTTGGCAGCCTGGGACCTCTGTTACTGTAGCTGGAGAGGCTTTGTGAGGGAAACGTTTGAGCTGTTCTGTAGACATGGAATTAACTGGTCTCCTGGTGAGCTTTGGGGTTTTGGATGTGTGTTAGGCAGCATATTAAGCAATTTGTCTGTGGCGAGACTTTGGAAAAGGAGGGATTTTTGCACCTGTCTCATACACGCAGCTTTTGCACACTGAGACCATCTGAGTGCTGGGTGGAAGTCCATGTGGCAATAAAGTCACTGGGAAATGTTTTTTCCAATGATTTCAATATGGTTGGGATTTCACTCTAATATTCTGACTCAGATCCATTTGAGAATGACTTTGTTTATAGCAAAAAAAAAAAAAGTGATGTTCAGTAGTTAGTGATTACAGAATGATTAAGAGGCTGTAAGGACACGAAGGTGGCACTTGCTTCTAGCTGTATTTTTCTTGTCAGGCAAAACCTTTACTTTCAAGATAACATAAATCTCCTGAATTAAAAAAAAAAAAAATAGAATAATCATTACTTTATTTCATGACATAATATATTAAAAGATATATATATATATTTGGATTTAATCTCCCTAGTTTCCTCTTTTGCATTATTTGGCTGAGCACTTTATGGGAATATATTAAATGCTTGCTTGCCTCAAAGAGCAGTAAGCAAATTGCTTAACAGGTGCTTAATACCTTTGCAGATTTGTAAATAGTTCATTATATTAGTTTGTACATTCATTTAGTGTAGTTGAATGAGTGACTTTAAAGATTTTTAATGGTATTCCGTTTGACTTTGGCACTTGTAAAATCTTGAGACACAGTCAGAGGGTGAGGAGAGGCTGCGTGCTCAGTGCAAGCCTGTGTGTGAGCTGAGCTCGGAGCTACCCCAAAATGTCATCGCGCAATGATGAGTCAGGAGAATACATCACACGTCAGACTGGCGCTGCGCTGCTCGAAAGCCCTCGCTCTGGGTACCCTTTTGTACTGGTCACTGCACATACTGATGCACACAGTATATGGAGACCTGGGTATTCGAGGAGGAGAGTTCCTCTCCTCACGTGCAGGAGAAATGTCTGCTGGTGTAACTACTGTTAGAAAACACCAACTGTGGTTTTCTGATATGGTGCTAGCATGCTCCTTGTGTGCAAACTCAGAGAACTTCAGAGACAGTCTAGTCTGCTCAACAGGTTTTTCTTAAAGAAAAATGTGTGACGCAAAAGCGGGACTTTACAGCTTCCCACAGAAAGTGGAACACTTGCAGCTGAGAGGGTCAAGGACCAGCGAGGCAGCTGCGGCCAGGAACGAGAGGCACCAGCAGAGCTACTGAAGGAAATTGCTGGCTGGCGTGCCTGCTTGCATTAGTGAGTTATTCTTCATTTTCCACAAGCTCTAAATGCATTATAGCTAATAGCAATGAGATTGACTGTTACCTGTACTGTTTGCTGTCAAAACACTGACACTTTGATGATAGCAGGACTCTTGTTAACCAGGACAGTGCTTGTGGACTTAAAGCAGATTTGAGCTGCGGTTTCATCAAATTCTCCCAAAGTTTAGCATATGGATGAACCTGCAGCTGTTAGTTACTGTCAGAAAATTGTATCTAKTCATGTTCAGAGGTCAATGAATCATCTACAGTTTCAACATTAAATTCTCTTACTTGTGCAGCAAGAAAGGAAACTTGCTGTTGCGTCGGCATGGGGTTAACTTCTGAAGTCCAGCGCTGCGCTTCACCCTGCTCTCGGCAGCTCAAGCTGCAGGGGGCTGTGAGGAAATGAAGGGAACAGATTACGTACTTAGCAGCAATGTAAAAACACAAAGAATGGAAGAGGCGAAGCCTCAGCAGGTGGGAGTCTTGCGTGGTTGGCGTTTGGAAGTCATCCCAGTGTGTGATGGAAAATGTGTGCCCTCAGCTGTGCTGCTTGAGTTAAATGATTTAGCCAAACACAGGCCTAGAGTCCAGCCTCATGCTGTCCTGGGTAGCCACGTTGCAAGAGCTAGTTCAGATAGCAAACTCCATCTCAAACTGAATTCAACCTACTGGTCCGTGGCTGATGTTACTCAGAGGCTGGTCCTGAAAGGACACCTGTAGAGAGCAAGCTGGTGGCAGGAGCAGTTCCTTGGTGAGGTGGAGTCATCTTAGCAAGCTCTCTGCTACTAATTTCTCACACACTTGGGAGTATCTTGGAAAATCTGAATTACTCCTCAGGGTGTTAAACTGGTAGACTAAGAAAAGCAGCAAGGCTCAGCCCTTGCTAGTCTCGGGATGAGGTTTCCCTCATGAGAGAACGTTTCTTAGAGGYGTCTCTGCTGTAGTTTCCTGTTCTTGGGACGCTGAAATCTGTTCCCACATCATGTCAGCGTTTACTGTCTCAGGAAAAATTCTCTTTTCCAGGAAAAGGGGCTTCGTATTTCGGTCATCGGCCCTGATATCAGCCCCTAAAGGCTTTTCAGTCATCCTTGTCCCCACTGGGATACTCAGCAATTTTAGTCTTGCAAGGGATCAGAGCCATAAAGAGCCATTTGAGCTTTGGCTTTAAGGGCAGCATTTCACTTGGATTTGGAGACCAAGAAATCATGATCTAAAGTTCGGTTTGATAGATAACAAGAAGTGGGATGTGGCTTCTTGGAAAGGCACGCTTCTTAATGAAGCCCTGTGTGCAGTGGGTTTTCCAGTGAACCTGCACTTAGGTGGCCTTTCCCTGGAGACAAAATCCTTTGAGAAAAGTCACATATCAAGTCTGGCCTTGCCTATTGCTGCTGAACTTCAGCATCCCTACCTGCAAGGTACTAYGAAAATCCTCAGTGGTTGTAACCCTGCAGCAGTTTTTCTCCAGGCACCCATGCAGAACTTGATGTCCTTACACAGGTGGACAGAGTCATGGCAGGCATTGGTGCTGATGTTTCAATGATGCCTCTTGTTTGATGCCCTTTTTAGGTTGCAGCCTTGGAGAAAGAGACTTGCATAAGTGTTTTTTGTCTGTAATCTCATTCCTCTTAAATAGAGAAATGAAATTTCTGCTTTGTGGGCAAGTTTGATTAGACTTTAGGATGTGCTCCCTGTGTTGTAGCTGGAACAGTTGTGTCTGTCACGTAAAAGAGTACAGTGAAATATTCGGTGTGGTGCTGCCTCCCTGCAATCGATTCTTTGCATGAGGATCTGTGTGTCACCTCCCACTCTGGTTGTTGCTGAAATGGTTGAACATTTGACCCATGAGAGGAAGTGCCTGCTTGGGAGAGCTGTGAATGATTGCAAAGAGCTCTGGCAGGGCAGGAGGGGGTTGGAAGAACTGTTCTACTGGAAGGAGCATGGGGGGCACTTTCAATGAGCTGTGCAAAGAGCTTGTTCCAACAGCTCCTAATGAACTCAATGTCTACAGCCTCTTGGCTTGGTAACAGCTGAGGCAGCCAAATCCACTAAAAAGAGCTCTGGGCAGGCAAATAGGGCCCAATGCCTTCAAAAACAGACTTGTCTTCCTGAGTGGGCGTAGACCAATTTAAAGTCAACTTGGAAGTGATGAGTCCTCCTCACTAGAACAAGGAGACTTAAGAATGAAGAAAAATGGCATTGCTTGCATTTGAAAGCAAAGAGCATGGACCACTTCCAAGCTATGTCATTATGGGGGCAATGGGTGATGCAAATGGGGGCCAGTAATGTGGCAGGTGGGGAGCACTGCGTCCCCAGCAAGATAAAGGGGGACGGATCGCCGTGTTGCTCCATGCAGCGTGCAGGAACATGGACAGGCAAAGGAGGAGTCATTAGGAGAACAACCTGGCAGGTGGAATAAGCAACTGCAGCCTGATTACACATCTTGCAGGAAATCCATACCCATGTTACATATGTGCTTGGTGATTTAGACACCAGTCTCTCAAAACTGAAAGCAGTTTTCAGCCAWAGGAGTTGAGAGGGAGAACTTCAGCAAGGGGAGTGACAGTGGGAAGCTGGGTGACTATGTTTTGCCACATGCACTGGAAGCTTCTGTTTGGAGAGATGACTAACCTGGTGAAGTAACAAGCTGGCGCAGAGGCGAAGTGAAAGCAGAAATACTTTGAGGGAAAAGAGAAGTTGATGAGAATAAATATTAATTGAGACTTGTGAACCACAGAAAACTGAAAAAGGGAGAGGAAAGGACTGAGAAGGAAATCCCTGGGCAGGGTGTTGAGCGTGGTAAGAGATTTTTCAAGTGTTAGGCACAAAAGGAATCTTGAGCTGTGATAGTCTGTTCCTAGATGGATAATGCAGAAAAAGCCATTTGCAGTAAGCATTTCTGTCCTGTGCTCTGGAAAGTGCTGGCAGTACAATCCTATAATATGAATATGAAGCTGAATGATAAAGAAATATTTTTATTGTGACARGAACTAAAGGAAAATTAAAATACTTGCATCTAACCCTGAATGCTTTAAGATCTGCAGGTCTAGACAACTTGCATACAAGAATTTTTAAAGAGCTGCCTGAGGAGCTCTGTGGATCAAAGAACTGGCTGCATTTGCACCTGTCTGGGGGTAGATGCGTATAGCTGGGAACAGTGGCTGTAGGTCTTGCCTATCTGGAGTCCCTCTTGGGGAGCAGGTTCCAGAAAAAGGCCTTGAGATGGCAATATGTCATTACCTGAACATAGCTATCCAGACTGGCTATCCTCAGCCAAAAGGGGTAATGTGAATTTTTGTGTATAAACACATGAAATCTCGAGTAAGAGCAAGGAGGGACTCCTAGGTGACTRTTTGCTGTAGTTGTAATTGTTGCCAAAACACCCTGCATTCTTATTTCCACAATTCAAAAGAAACTTTGATAAATTGGAGAAGTCTCAGAGAGCAGAATGAGTAAAGGACTGCAAAACAGGCCGCATAGTGAGAGGCTGCAGGAACTTGGCCTRTTTCTCAAAGAACAAAAAGGCAAAGAGTGGCTTGTTCATCATCTCGAAGGCACATCACTCGAGAGCAGAGTTTGGATAGGGGCTGCCCAGCCTAGGGGATGAAGKGAGAGCATTTGATGAGATGCAGACGATGGAAGCTGGCAGATGCAGATTACCACAGCGTACTTTTAATAGTGAGGTTAAGGAACCATAGGAGCAGCTTTTTCAATTGTGATGAATCCACCACAGATTAAGTTTCTTTTTAAATCAAATGTGGATCTATCTTAAAAAAAAAAGACTCCTGATGCTGAAATAGAGATTTCTTCAAATAAGGAGCCCTTTTAACCTCATATAGGATGCTTGATCATCACATTGTGTTGCTTTCACTTTATAGTCAATGAATAGTTGAACTTGTGGGTCAGCTGGTGCCTCCCGGAGGAGGTGTGAGCCTTGGGGTTGAGACCTCTGAGACAGGGACGATTTTCCCTACGACACCCGTTTTTACCGTAAGTTTCCTATGTGATCTTGATCTTTCTGAGCTTCAGCTGCTGCATTCATAAAGTGGAGAGAATAATTCTGTTTTTCTGCCAATTGCAGAACACATCTAGAACCTCCCATAGAAGTGCTTCCTAAGCTTTGTATTTTTCGTCATATTTCCAGAGCAAAATATCTTGAGCATTCACTGCAGCTCTTAATGCTTGTGCCCTGGTGGGAATGGCCCCTTTTTAGCTGCTCCGCAAATACCCAGTGGGAGCAAAACAAGTCTGCTGGCACGAGTGTTGGTAAACAGGGCTTGCTTTATGTCCAGATTACATAATGTTTGCAGGAGCTGAGCTGGTGGATATTGGATTCAAATGTCCATCTAACTGGAGAATAGACAGTGTGACTAAGGTGGCGGTGGAAACTGAGCTGTGAATTGTGAGCAAGATGCTAAAGGCACTGCTTGTTTTTTTTTTTTTTTTTTTTTAATCAAATACTTGCGAATATTACAGATAAGATGTTCCTTCATGACAGCAGTGGGATGGAAGGGCTTGAAAAGCTCTGGTTTCAGGCAAAATGAAGATCTTCTGGAGGTCCCAGAGTGTCCCCTTATGCTTGTGTGCCCCCTCATTTGCTCATTTTGCCGAGGGCATGCAAGGAGAGCCTGCATTTGGGACACGAGGCTGGGGTGGCCACGTGATATGGAAAGGTCATTGGAGGAAAACTGAAGCTGGGCAGGGTGCATTCAGCAGGGCCCAAGGCTGGCGTGGCACCAGGGTGAGTGAAAGCCCTGATGTCCCCTTCCAGCCTGATTGCCCGCGGGACGCTTCCCCGCTGAGGCACGCTGCCTGCCTTCCTCCGCCGCTGCTCGGCCGAGCCTCGAGCGTGGAAAATCCCAGGTCTTTCGGCATGATGAAGATGAGCCCTGGGTCTGGCGGGGCAGAGGTCGTCCTGGAGACTCTTGTGCAACAGGAAGGTGAGATGCTGTAGTCCAGAGCTGCAAAGCCCTTCCCGGCAAATCATTAAATGGTTATAAAATTAACCCAATCACAAGACCTATTTTAAAGTTTGTATTTGCTGCCATTTTTCCTCCCCCCCTGAACTTTGATAGGGGCTTATTTTAGAAAAACAAGGCTGCGTGGAGGTGAGGGGAGTGAAAAGGCGCCTGCTCCTCAGAGACACAGCAGAGGGATCGTAGGGTAGAGAGTGCGCGGGGGTGACAGTGCTGCATGCAGCAGCGCCCGCAGCCCGGAGCGCGGACRTGGGCAGCTGCGGCCCTCTGGCCAACACCCCCTTCTTCCCAGCGTTTTCACGGCTGGCCTGGGGCTGTTAGTGTAGTGCCTGTATACTGACCAAGCTCGCCGGCAGCCAGGAGCATTAATAAATGTTTGCAAGATACCTTGAAAACAAGAGACCTTTCTATTTTATTAATGGTTTGTAGTCTTAAAYTTCTGTTCTGGGGAGTAGTTGCTCCAAATCTGAGTTATTTCTGAATGGTCTCRTTCTTTATTTGTTGAACGATAGTCCTGTCTTAAGTGAGAGCTGGCTTCGTACAAGTGCAGTTTGTCCTCTTTTGGGGTGAAGTAAGTTACACAAGCAATACTACATCTTTCCTTTTGAAGTGCTTTGCTGTTGATCCATGTAGTTTCACAGTTTCAGAAAACCCCTCCGTACCATACTTCTTCCTGGCCTGTTTTAGTTGGGCACGTTGGCTTTTGATTTTTTTTGCAATGAAGATCAATTATTGGATGCATTCTGTCTTTTGCTGTAACATTTCCCATATATCAGAAAAAAAATCCTRTTACTTACAGCTAGCTTTCTGAATTGTTTCACCTGTTTCATCAGGTCAGTTGAAGTCTTCCTTGATCTGCTCTTCTGTCAAAGTGATATTAAAAATTTTTGGTTGTTTTACCCCTAGCAGAGGCAAAATATGTTTATTTTGAAGTCACTCTGGTGAAACTGTCCTTGCAGAAAACTGGAGAAGATTGTGCCACTGGGAAGAAAAAATATTTTGTATGACCTTTACCACTGGGAAGAAAAAATATTTTGTATGACCTTTAGCAAGAAAATGGAGAATAATTTAATGAGAGCAAAGCTATTTCTTTGGTATATAAGAGGAGCCAGAGTAAAGAGAAATAATCAGTTGCCATGGGAAATAGATCACTAATCTAGTGTGCAAACATGTCACAACATGAATCTTTGTTTGCAAAATTTGGCACTCCCAGGTTTGTTCTGGTCCTGCTGGTTCAGAGGAAGTAAAGCTATAGGGAATTTATGGGAGCTGACAGACGCCAGATGAGCCCTAGGAATATAAAGGTTTTACATCACAGCATCTCATATGTAACTTTTCCTTGGCCTAAAATTAGGACTGCAAATGATCTTTAAATGCAGATCTTGGGAACCCCACATGAAGCAGTAGCCTCCCTGTAAATAATGTGTTCAAAATCCCAGTAAGTTACTCTAGATTCTTTGGTATTCTCATTTCCACATGCACTGGAGCACTTGAGGCTTTACAAGCGAGATTGCTTGTGAAATGCAAAGCTAGAAAGCTAAAAGTAAATGACAAGTTCTTTCACTCTTGCCAATTTGMGAACACTCACTACAGATCTATTAAAAGGTAAAAGCACTTTTGCTTAAATTCASTTAGCTTTTATCCATTCGGGGTGTCAGAGTAGATTCTGCTCTTTAGCTCAATAATCGTGATAATTTTTCATCATCGCTGTGCCTGTGTCACTAAGCTGGTATCTGCCGTGCGAGCTGGAGGCTGCCGTGTTCAGCTAAGACCTGACGTGAGTTTCTGCAGGTGGCCAGGCAGGTTTTGCCTCAGCCTTACCTGCTCCTGTGGCTTGCTGCRTGCTCAAACACTTCATGTGAGACCGCTGTATCTCCAAAATGTAGTTTGTTGCAATTCCCAGTTCATGCTGTTCCCCGAATCAGYCCAGCCAAGGCTGATGGGGAGCTGCCATCGCCCTCAGAGAAATCCCGGCAGCCTCGGTGCCTGGGGGGAAGGTCCAAGCGGAGCTACAGAGGTGGCTTTGAATAACAATTCAACCTGTTCAATAAGCTGGAAAATAGTGGCAAAATAAATAGTTCTGGGGCTTCCAAATACCTCTGAGCCGTTATTTATAGCCCTGTGGGCACGCTGCCTCGCAGGCAGTGACAAAAGCCCTCTTCAGCCTGGCRGTGATGGACGGGTCCGTCGCTCTCCTGTGTGCTCCGGGCAGTCCCCTGCCTCCCAGCGCTGCTCTRGGGCTCTCTCCTCCCTGGGCTTCGGGCAGTTGTCCTGACTTCTTTCCCCAGCTCGTTATTTTGGCTGGGGCTGTCATGACAAATGGCTTTGGGAGGGTGAATGAAGCCTCGCTGCAGTGAGGGACCTGGCTCGCCACCAGCCTTGGACGAGGGCTCAGTGGCACTGAATGTGGGCAAGCTTGTGGCAAATAGGAAGTGGCACAGCACTATAACTCTTGATTTACTGATTTCCGTAGGGACTGGRATGGGTTGCCTTGGAATTGTTTCACCCAGATCTCTCCGGAGACTCTGATCCAACAAAAGAAACCTTTTTRTATGGCTCCTTTTGCAAATATGGAGACCTGATATGTCCCTTGGACCTCTCTCAAAGGCGCTTTCTCTTAGCTGTGCAAAGCATGGTCTGTGGAAGCTGGAGGAAAACACAAACATATGAAGTGCAGCAGCTGTCAGATGATGCAGACACCTAAGGATATTAGCAGTGCTTGTTTCCAGCAGCAGTGCATGCTGAGGATTAGCACTCTAATTCAATGCAGAGGAGCAAGTCCTACACGCCACAGCTTCCCTGGCTGATGCCTCAGTGTATTTTCAACCAGCAATGCATCAGAGCTTCAGGCAACCAAGGAAGCCCTGAACCCCATGCCCAATTTATGGGGGGCAATGTTGCCCTTGACGGGAATAGTTTGGGGGAAATACTGTATCCTTGGAGGAGTAATTGGTGCATATTGCTTGTCTGTGATAGGCATTTCCAAATGAAAAGACTTCTCTGTAACCCMGCATGCATTACTTTATCCTCTCTGTTTCTTTTGCAGGAAGGAAGATGTCTCTATGTGATCCTATTGATGGCCCTGTACTGGTGCACRGAGGCGCTGCCGCTGGCTGTGACAGCCCTGCTGCCCATCGTCCTCTTTCCCTTCCTGGGGATCCTTCCATCTAACAAAGTTTGCCCACAGTATTTCTTAGACACCAACTTCCTCTTCCTCAGTGGCCTCATCATGGCATCTGCCATCGAGGAGTGGAATTTGCACCGCAGGATTGCTCTCCGCGTCCTCATGTTAGTGGGAGTCCAGCCTGCCAGGTGAACAACGGAGCCACCGGGGTGTTTCCAGGGGGGAGCGAGCTGCTGGCGGTCAGGAAACCGCGCTGCACGCGCGCCTGCCGTGGGCAGCGATGCGAGCGTCACCCACGCACCAGGGAGCTTCACGTGCTTATTGAGTTTGTTCGGACAAGCTATCGCGTTTGCTCAGAGGCTAGCAGAGCCCAGGGAGAACTGTTTTGTTCAGCACCATATTGATAGTTATTCTGGTTATTTATTCTCACCCCYGTTACAGGATAGTCAGGTGCTTTTTCCTATTAATTTTATGTGATCCCTGTGCAGGAGCTATTCTTCCTGTGGCTAGGCTATGTTAGAGTATCTGTCAAACTCAAGAAATTCAGCTTTTTCTTCTTTCTGTCTTCCAGACTAATTTTAGGAATGATGTTGACAACGTCTTTCCTGTCCATGTGGTTAAGTAATACTGCCTCCACGGCTATGATGCTTCCAATTGCAAAYGCAATTTTGAAAAGCCTCTTTGGGGACAAAGACACATCTAAAGATCTGAACAGGGAAAATGAAGAAAACCAAGGTAACTGAGACAGGGCAATAGTAGAAGCAAACTGAGGTCTTCACTGCTGCTAGCAAATTTGCCCCATTTCATTGCCACCCCTGGCACAAGTACCCRGATCTCTTAGCTGTGACTTGGTCTGTGTGCTAGTACTCTCTTAATATGTACTTCATTACAGCAGTGGAAGGTTGTTGGCATATAACTCCCTTTTATCCTGCCCCTTCCTCATGTCATGTAGGAGTCAATGCTTATGAGTTGCAAACGTGCCTGGAAAAAATGAGAAAGAACTGGTGATACCCAGCTAACCTGCTCGGTAAACCTGCCGCCGGCCCAATCTGAAATCCAGGTCTGCACACGCCTTGGGGCACGGGGATGCTGCGATTCACGCAGGTGTCCGCTGGAGCCAGGGCTGCAGATGGAAACCCCTCCGGTGACGSTGCTGGGGGGCTGGCCGGGGCTCACGTGGGCGGGCGGCACTGAGGGGTGGGGGCGTCCGGGGCCGCGGCGCAGTCGTGGCTAGACCATCTCTCCTCTGCCCCGCTTCCTTTCCCCATCCGTGACGYTGGAGCCTTCTAAGAGAAGTTTGTGCTTCTGGCAGACAGTAGTGAAAAAGAGCAAAGCAGAACGGAGGTTCCCTTCACAGCYGTTACTGATAGCAATAGTTGCAGCTTCTCTTGCTTGCACTAATTAGCACTACTTCTGTTTCTGCAATTTAAAGGTAACAGCTTTTTGGTTACTGATGATTTCCAAGGCAGAAAAATGAGCCCCCAGAAGAAGACTCAAACACTTGCGTATTCCAGTAAAGATATACTTAATCACTCATCATTAATGTGTAGCGATCAGGAGACATTTGCATTCCAGGTTGCTTTATCACATTTGCTGTATGAATTATTGACCATGCACATCTATTAAAATCAATGCCACTGACCTCCTTGCTATAGTTTCCTATTCTGGAGAAGAACTGCATTTTGTGAGTTTGCTCTTTAACCTTCTTGACCCCTGTCCTATGAAATGATTTGTTGTGTAGTTGTTACCATAAATACAGCAGATTTTGGGAACATGTAAATCAAGACCCCCATTGGCCTAGGCACTGGCAAGCCTGAAGTTAGTGTCCTTGGCTCGTAATGCTCACAGTGCTGGAGAAGGCAGAATAGACAAAGGGAGAGGGATACAAGCAGAAGAATGAATGAAGTGTTACTTGGAAAATTTCCTGTGATTACATAATGATGTATTTTTTTCCTGAGGCAGACTTGTAAATGTAGTAAATACAAGTAAAGGGGGAAGTCATTGTAAAATATAGAACATCARAATGCAGGTTTTCCTGTAACCTTTTTACTTGAAGTTTAGTGTTCCAGGACAGACTCTTTCTGAACAGATGGAAAAACCTGAGTTCCCTGAAGGAAGCCCTAAACCTGCAGTCAGTCAAGAACTAAGAGTCTGATTTTTATACCTAGGGGAGGAGAAGTGAAAATGAGCTTTCTCTAGAGGTTTCCTACCTGGTAGGTGGCATCTGCAGTCGGGACCAGTGGCATTTCTCAGATGGCATGTCACAGCTGAACTTCTTTTCAGACCTGATGAAACCAGGCTCCTGACAGTGGGCTGTGTAAGGAAGCAAACTTTAACAYTGATGTACGACAACATCAATTTGGTGATCTGCTTGGCTACGCTTTAATAGCACTGTAGTATATCCCAAAAGGTAACAAGTAAACTTGGCTAGGCAAAAGAAATAAAAATACATTAAAGAATATGTAGCATTCAAAGAGTTGATTTTTCAGAAGAAGTCTCACCAAGTATATGAAAACAGCTCTGTAGGTACGTAGCGGTCAGCCTGGCTTGTGCGTATCATTTGAGAATCTAAATCATGTCTCTGATAAATGGATCCCATTTTTATGCTGATGAGATAACCGAGAGGTTGGAGTCACTTACGCCCGTACTTCCCCGCGTGAGTAGCGTTTTACAGGTCAGTAAATATTTGCTTGCTTGAGCTGTCAATAGCGAAGGATTTGGAATGGTTTGGGCTTCGTTTTGACACGGTTGGCTACTGCCACAGGAATCCAGTGAGATGAGCTGTGGCAGCCGAAGTTCTGATTTTTCTCCTACATGGAGAAAATCYTCTGCAAAATCTGAGGGGAAGGATGACTCAGCCTTGGCCCTAGCGAATCTCCTGTATCTTGTAACCAGGCAGGTGTGGGAAGATAAACTGTGCTTAGAGTTTGTGTGTGTGTGTGTGGAGGGGTCTTAGTGGGTCACAGACCTGCGAATGGTGTCTCTGAGGGGAGTGGGGGAGAAACGTGTGTATTTGCCCCCCGCTGCCTGCCTCTGCCCGAGCTGGTGGGGTGCGACCCCAGCACCACCAGTACCCTTCGGCGCATGGCGACATTGCTCTTCAGGCCTCTTAAACCTTGTAGAAGCARTAGAAATGTTATTAAAGCCAAAGCTTTCCAGGACAAGCCCTTCTGCCTCTAAGGTACACAAGGAATTTGGGTGGAATGGAAGGTGGGCTGTTACAYAGCTTTAAAGGTTAATTTACAGGGAAATGCTCTTGCTCAGCGGTAGCAGCTAATGTCACCATCGTTCAGTCTCTGCCAAGACGTAGAGCTGGAGAGGGAGATTGGTGGAGCTGGGCTCTCAGGTACAGCTAGCTGGTGTTCTCAAAGTCATAAAAAGATGAAGTGGCTCTTCAGAGGAAMCAAAACCATTTGCTAGTTCATGTGCCATTTGAAGAAGGTTTCCCATTGAATCAAAAAGGCTCTATTGCTACAATTTCATGGTGGGCTGTTTGATTTGGAGATGGAAAAAAATGCTTCTTTATAGACTTTTCCAAACAAATCTTCCAGATGTTTTGTTGTAATTATTTTTTTTAAGATAAAAATTATAGAGAAAATAGTTAAAAATAGATTAGGTATCTCTAGAACTAAACACAGTTTGTTTTGGATCCAAGTTATTTATTTTATTTTATAGTATTTAAAAAAATTCTGCTTAAATTTATCTTTAGTTGTTTTCTTCCGCGTACATTCAGTTTTTTTTGTTTGTAGCACTTACTTAACTGGAAAATCTGTTATTCATCCCACTCCAGAACTGCAGGATGGCCACTGAATCCTTCTCATACTGCTCAATGAGAGATCCTTATGGCCTGATCCTCACTCAGTGGTTTTCAGCCTCTTTTGATTTTTGAACCTCTAATAATCTTCAACCCCCCACTTTTAGAAGTTTACTAGGAAAAGACTGCACTACAGCATCTCTGACTTTCYTTTTCATCATTGCCTTTTGCAGACCTTCCTGGAGAGAGAACTCACAGATGCCAGGGTCCTAGCAAGAGGAGATGGGATTTGGGGCTTAGCAGAGAAAATTTGAAAATTTCTAAAGGTGGAATGAAATATATATCTTTGCAGAGCCAGCACTAGACTTGAGTGGGACTTAAATAATAACATGCSTTGGGCAAATCTGTTGGGGGATCAACAGTCAGCCATGAGTTAATATTCTTCCTCCTAATTACATCCCGGCATCATAGCAGCATTGAGGTGAAAGCTCAGCATGTGTGTGTCCCAGCCCATTAACTTCATTTCAGTAAATTAGCAATGTGTAAAACATGACATTGCAAAACTCCTTGGTTCACTGAGCAGGAATGAGCTGGTTGTCTTCAGCGCACAAGTGCGGGAGTTCAGAGACTTTGACCGCCAGCTCCTTTCCATGCAGCCCACTTTCTGCCTCAGTGGGTAAACAGGTAGCAGAGGAGTGTGTTTCCTGCTGAGAAAGAGTGCAAGGAAATTTGGGGCTTGTAGGKGTGGTGATGGCAAGAAGCAGGCTCCGCACTCAATCGTCTGAAGAGCCGGGGAAGTGGAGGGACCCAGGCTTTTGGTGGAGATAAAGTGCAAAGACCCGAAGCAAAGATAGCAGAGCCAGCASTGACAGTGAAGGGGCACCTAGACTGAAGGGAATGAAACTCAGAAATGCTCCAGGCCTGAGGAAGAATATGGAAAGCAGGATTTAATAGCATGCTTGTATTTCTGACCTCAGGAGGTTAAGCCATGAGTCAGAACTGTGAAAAGTCACAAGCCTTAATTGCAAGATTTAGTGAAAAGGAGAGGTTACATTACATTTCTATCTATCTTTCAATTTCTAAGTCCTGTGTGTGGGACGGAGTTGGGTGCTCCTCCCCTTTTACTGCAAAAGATAACRTTAGTTGTGCTGTTCTGTTCAAACAGGATGACTTTTTTCCCCAACTTTTCCCCTTTTTCCCCTTTTCCCAACTGCTTCTGAGTCCTGCTCACCCTCCCTGAATTTGGCAGCAAGTGAAATGGAGAGGCAGAGATGGTGTAACCTGCATAGCAGGGTCCCTGAGAGCTAGGTATGCTGTGAAGTCCCTGGGGTGGCCTCAGACTTGKGTCCTGGCTGTGGGCTTGGGCGGAAGCTCTCAGCCTGCAGAATGCGATGTTTGAAGGGAGGTGATAGTTTAAGATAGTCCTTGCTTTCTCGGTAGGTTTCAGAGGACCATGTGTGAAGCCTAATCCCCAAATGTGTCTCATGGGTGCCTTTAAAGAAGGAAWTATGCTTTGTGGTGACATTGCAAGGGATTAAAATGCTCGTCCCCTGGGAGTGAGTAGCTTTGGACCAGACAGTGCTCTTGCCATACCCTGAAGAACATGTGTTACAAAGTTGTCAGGCTTAGCAATTTTTGTTCCTAAAAATTAGCTATGATTAACCAACAAAACAAAGATACAATTGGGTAAATGCAACCTGGAACTACTGTTCAAATTAGAATATCCCAGACTCTGACCAGTGGCAGAACTAATAAAAATGCCAAGCCCATCAGGGTCTTGGAGAAGTGGTGTGTGCTGCATTGAGAGTTTTTGAACCATCAGATTGGGGGCCTGGAGCCGCAGCTGGAGGAAATGGGTTTGTTCATCCCAGCTGGACACTCCTGATGCCCATGCCCACAGTGTCAGTTCATCCTTCGTTTGCACAGTCTCCRCTCTGTAAGCTCAATTTCCTTCTCTGTTTGGTTCAAGGAGAGTTTTCTAGATGCTTTGAACTGTTTTAAAGTCCTAATCTTTCTTTTTCAGCATCTTTACAGCAGAATAAACTTTACACTGTACCAACTGAGATGCAGTTTCTGGCAAGTACTGAGGAGTAAGTTAATTATAAAGTTTGTATTAGAGAGTTGAGAGAGAGAGAATTATCCCCTGAGCTAGACACAGCTTTAGGAATGTGACATTCAATCACTGAAATGTTGTGATTATGCTGAAATTCCCAAATGCTAACAGGCCCACCTGTGTCTGTGCAGCAATCTTCTGCATGTCCAAACTATTGCAGAAGTTTTCGAGTCACTTTGACATGGTAGCCAGGGAAGTCTCTTGCTGGAAAACTGTGCCTTGATTTTCTCAGGAACGTCAAATATGTGAAGCAGGTGATGTAAAAACCRCCAGGCTTCACACACTATTGATGGTCCAACTTTGCTAACAATGAGAAAGAAGCGTCTTCTCAGGAGCAGATGTTTCTTCCACCYGGAGCTGTCAAAAAAACACCCCTTTTTCCTTCTAGCAGAAACAGTGTTGCTTTTTTGCCATTTTACGAGTTGCTGGGAGTCTGGGGCGAGGCGTGTGCTCCCTCGGCTCCCAGGGGCAGGCGCTGCGGGTGGCCTCTGCAAGCCTGCCCGGTGCCAAGTGGCAACTCACTGAGCAGTGCAGAAGCCTGACAGACCCCTCCTGCCAAAATGAGCCACTTAGGTGTCCTTGAGGACATTATTAGCTTGGCTTACTAAGACCTGGGAATTTTCCCTCTGTCAAGGCTCTAAATTGGTTGCACTGTGTTTAAACCAGGGCTTTCACCGGATTCTCTTTTGGAATGTTTTAAAGCAAAGATCTGACGGAGGAGAAGGAGGTTGCCAGCGAYGTGCTCACAGACTTAAAGAAGGAGGAAGAATACAAAACAAATATCTGGAAAGGTTTCCTCATCTCAATCCCATACGCAGCCAGCATCGGTGGTACAGCGACGCTGACGGGAACAGCACCAAATCTCATCCTCCTAGGACAGCTGAAGAGGTATGGGAGGCCATCCCTGGAAAGCCCTGCTCATCTGCCTGTCTGCTAGAGTAAATTCGGCAAAACTGAGTCTTATTCACCATCYCTGTAGGAAACTCACTTACGAGCTGAGAGCTGGTTTGGAAAATCCATACCCCTTCACAGCATTTTGGGACACTTTGTGAGCAGATAAAAGCAGAGAGTGATTCCAGCTGCCTTAGCTGGAATAAACAGGTTTCCCATGCACCCAGTCAGGCTTTCAGCCAAACCAGTACATATGTGCTTCACTTTATTGATGCTCTTAATCCTATTGAATTTAATGGGATTTAACTGCCAGCTTAAAATTAATCTTGTAACTGTTTTGATGAAACAGGCCACATAGTCTTTTGTGAGCAGTTGTATCTACCACAGTTTGGTAGAAAACAAAGAGGGAACYAACTACTTCTGACCTTTTCTTTTAGTCATAAAAAATGCTTCCTAAGTGYGTAGGAGCATAGATTCTTGCCATCCTCTACAAATAGCATGTTAAGGACCTTCTAGGCATGGGGAACACCCCTTTGAAGTTCATGCTTAGACTCCCTAGCTGGTATTGTACCAGGAGTTAGATCAATAAACCACAAGAAGATGCTGTATGTTCAAGAATATTGCTGTACGAGAATACCAGAGTATGGAGAGCCAGATTTTCAAAACTTCCTTTCCTGGCTGCCTGTCTAGTTGGGCAATGTCAGTTCTTTGTGGCAGAGTTGCCTGGTGAGGTTGTCCCAACACAACATTGCCCAAATCCTGTAGTGCCCAAAGAACTACTGTTCCTCACAGAGGAATATTTATTGAATGTACAATTGGCAAGTTTGAGAGACGTTTTGCTGCTAGTTTCAGATGTTTRTTTACCCTTAAATTGAAGGGTTGTTTTTCCTTCTTGCATTAACTTTATTTTTCCCATTTGCTTAGTTATTTTCCAGAATGTGATGTGGTGAACTTTGGTTCTTGGTTTATGTTTGCATTTCCTCTAATGCTGATTTTTCTTCTCATGGGATGGCTATGGATCTCCATCTTGTATGGAGGAATTAACCTCAGGTATGTCTATACTCAGCTATTTGTATATGTTAGTCTGGTTATACMAGCATTGTAAATCACATGCTCAACTGGACTCTTGTACTGAATCTACTGAAATCACCTAGAATTGTCCTGTGGGGGGCAGAGGAGGAGGGCTTCATAACCACCTTTGGGATACTCATGTTATAAAATCTATTTTAAGAAGTGATATATCTGTCGTCTTTGTTCAATGAAATGTTCTCAAGTCTGTAAAGGTTTTTCGAGCAAAGCTGTCAGAACTGAGTCATTTATCCTCMAGCCACAAGTGTCTGGTTACATCTGTGTCAATCCCGTTCACCAGCAAGAGCTGAAGGRCAGGAGAAAGCGATGAATGCACACCTGACAGCAACTGCTTTCCAGACTCTGTTCGAAAGAGGCTGGGAGTGATTCTGCATGGGAAGGAGTTAAAGGATGAAACAACCATGAAACCTCTCAGAAAACATTGAAGAGGCAATGTTTTCTTGAACAACGCCCCAAACCCTGACATTTTCACTTCTCTTTTCCAAGGAGCTCTAATCAAAAGCCCTCTTGTAAATCCAACTGTTTCCAAGGTGTTGTGCCATACTATGTGGGTACGGATTAGGATATCCCAGGGAAACCAGATCACGCTGCTTCCTTGTGGATAGTCATTGCCACGTAACCCTGAAATCAGCTGTGCAATTCCAGGTCACCCTAACTCAGTGCCTGCCCCCAAAGATCTGGCATGCTTACTTGGCTGTAAAAATAGACTCCCATGGAAACACGAAGATTATGGCTGAATATCTCCTTAAAAAAAAAGAAAAAAATCTTTCATCTCGAGTTACAGACCATTTGAACATTCAGATATATACAGTAAACAATTGCTGATATGCAAAAGGAGAGATTTGAGATATTTGACAGTTGCAGGTAATTTATCAATCTGAAATACACGCATAGTTTTTTTTAACATATTCATTCAATTAAACACAATTTTTTAGGTTCATTTTTACTGCCTGACCCGGGCCTATGGAAGTCAGTGGCAGAATTTCACTGACAGAAGAGAAAGCACGATCAAACTTTGAAGATGAGGGTGAAATCTTGGTTCCACTAAATTAGTAGCGAAAATGTCCTAGAACATGGGAGAGCCAGGATTCGTTCCTAGGGCTGAAACTTGGATTTGGAAAAAATTACTTCATGACAGGGCTTAGTTTTACAACAACATGTTAATCTATAACTGAGAATAATGTGTTTTACTGGTAAATCTTTGCAGGGCACTTACAAGGTCTCCTCCAATGTCTAGTGTACACTATTTAAAACAATTACAGTGTTGCCATGCTGATTCATTTTGGAGTCTTTTTTTCCCCCTTGTATACTCTCATATGTAATATTAGCAAACTCAGTCCTGCTTCCTTCGGAGACCATAGAAAATTTATAGTATTTAGAAGGATGTTTAGTTGTTATTTGGAGTTTAAAATGTAAGTAGAAGGGGAAAAGAGGTGTCTAAATATTTACATTGTCTCAGAGACAGGAAAAAATCAATGGGAAACCTGCAGGCCCTTAAATTTCTGGACRGCTAAGCTTGCATGTAAATGTAACAGTGGGGCTGTTTTCAGCAAGACAGTTAAGTGCTTAAACTAAAGCTTGTGGTAAGATCCCCAAAATTTCAGTGAGTTATGAGTCTCCTTAATTGCRTTGCTGGTCTGGAGCTCCAGATAACTTCAGTGAGGACCATCCTTCAGCCMGGCCTGCAGGAGAAGTGCAGACATGCTGAGTGGAGGACTTTCTAAAGCAAGACAGTTGTCCCTGTGTAAGCCCTAATGCGGTGGTAGCCATTCGGTGTGATTCTGCGATCCTGCTATGAACTAATGCCACATGGAGCTTTACAGGCGGGCAKGAGGTTGCTCCACCAGAGTTTCGGCTGCTCTGCGGACAGGTGGCCACAGCTCATGCGATGCAGAGCCTGAGGCCCACCAGGTGAGGGAAGAGGTAGCTGTGCTGGCCGCAAGCCTGGGCAAAAGGCAAAATTGCTCTTCTACGGGGAGAACGTGATTCTTTTTGTTTTGCTTGGCTCTTCTTTGTCAGCACAAAGCACAGTTTTATTGGGATAGCTGTGTCCAGAAGAGATACCAGTATTCCCAAGTGGTGAAGTGCTTCTGAACAGACACGCAGAGCTGYGCAAGTATAACTGCATTTATGCAGGCGTGTGTTTGGCTGCTCCAATTCCAGCAACTAAGTGATGGTGGCCAGGGCAAATCCTTGGTGTCTGCAGGACTGTACCTGAGAATCAAGCTAAGAAATCCAGGTTTCCTAAAAAGAGAAGTTATTCCTTGAGAACCAAATTTTAGCTATCCTTTGCCTGGCCCCGTTGGAGCCAGCTGTCAATAGCAGACACATTTTGCTTAAATACAAGAGATGTAAAAAGGCTTAGTTAMAGGCTGACTGAGCTAAGATGAAATTGCAATTAATAACCACCCCCTGCCCACCAAACTCAAAGGGCCAGGTATAACTCTTTGAGATTCAGGAGGTTTTGAATGAGCAGCTGTTCGTTCCCAACCACAACATGCCTTTAAAACAGTGAATGCATTAAGCAAGCTGAGGCAGCACAGGGCCCTACATCTGATGGCATAAATCTCATTTTGTGGGTTTAATCGAGGTCACAGGCAGTGTTAGAAATCTGTTCCAGTACCATGGGATAGGATGGGATATGAAGTGCAAGATATGAATATATCATTTGTATGCACATACTAGAAAGGATCAAATGGTGAGTGCGGTCAGCGCTGCCGGCCTAAGAGGCTTAGCCACCAGCACATTAACATTCCTGGCCAGTTAGGAATTCTTCACATTTTTGTTGAKCCTCAGCAGCATTTGGAGATTGCTCAGGAAATTGCAAGTGACTTGAGAAGTGGAGGGACAGATTTGTTTTCTGTCACTTGCTTCCTCATCATTCTGCCAGTGTAGTTCTCTGGTAGCAATGATGAAATCCAGCAATACTGGGACCTTTCTTTCACAATCAGAGCCCATGTTGAAGCAAATTGTTCAGCATGTAAATGAGAGGAAACTTCCTTSCCTCTGTGGGAGAGCATGGGTTTCCTGAATGTAGGGAGAAAGGATATAGAAGACAGAGCCTTACTGCCTTTGTAGATACCAGAGACTCATCATCGGACCTGCAATACCCTCGGGAAGTCAGTGCACACAAAGTATGCTGCAGTTTTATCACTGTGTCCCCATCAAGAGCCTGCTGTGCTCTCTGCAGAAATGTGCTGCTGGGTACACTGAGATTTGCATACCTTGTGTCCAGGCACAGGTATTCAGTCCTACACTTTGTAGGCAGCCCCTTGGCAGCACCAAGGCTTTCCTTCTGGTGTTTGGAGTCGTGCTCCTAGCACATGACAGAAAACATGCCCTCAAAATGCAAGCCCTGCTCGTTGTTGGGGCAGCAGGGTGCCCTCAGGTACCTTTCTGTGCAAGTGGACGTGCCCATAGTTTCACAAGCACCTCTGAGTCTTGGCATGAGAGGGGGAAATACCCTCAATTGCATCCTGTTGGATGTAGGGCCAGGCTTTGCCATAYTCTTTCCCACTCTCTGTGCTGGGGCTATTTTGAAGATGATACAAACTGCTGCGAGAGACGTGCTGTTAGGCTCAGAGACTTCCTCTGGGAGAAATTCCCCTCTTTTAAGCTTCCAGAGCAGGGTCTGAGTGCAACATTTACTCTTGGGTTAATTACACTAGAGATATAAATGCTACTGTGTTTTTTGGCAGGGCCTGGAGAACAAAAAAGTCAAATATAAGGGTGGATGCAGAAGCCCGAGCCAGAGAAGTGATAAAGGAGGACTATCAGAAACTGGGTCCAACCAAGTAAGTCACGAAGTCGGGACTGAAAAGGAGCAGATATCAAGTGGGTTGAAAATGTCCTGTCTGAAGAGTGGTGGGCTGAGTGATACTGATTTTTTGGGGGGTGAAAAAATTCAATATGCATTTCCATATTCACGACCTGCAGAAGTTTGGTTTTTGTACAATCCAGCCTCTTCATATTCACTAACACAAATAACTGCAAATAGCACATTTATACTTAAATGCTTATCAGGAGCAAAATTCATATTAAATTCATGCTATGTGGTTAAATAACTGTTTGCARTTTCCAGGAACAAAACAGTAGTGTGTGCTTTATGTGACTAACCAACACAGGCTGAACTTTGAAGTTTTTTGCATATATGTCTATAACTGTTCTGCAGAGTAGGAAGTAGTTGCTGAGGAGACTGATGAATCATATAATAGATGTAAATCCTATGGATTATGGATGCACTTTCATAAACTTAAAAGTTGCTCGAAGAAAGTGTATGGAAAGAAGTTAGATACATTTCGTGGAGTGCAATATTTTTTGTGGATTACTCCTTCAGCTTTATTAGTCAGGTGAAGAAAGAACAAGACACTTCTACTGTAGTTTCTGAGAGGTCTTGTCTTCTAGGAAGAGTGTGGTGCAAATTGCAGTGATGAGGATCACATATGGGAGAAAGGAACYGGCAGAAGGAAACCTGAGAGTGTTAGATTTATGAGAAATGCCAAAAAGAGGACAGGAAAAATTGAGTAGCTCCAAGAATGAAATCCTAGGAATGTTCAAGCAACCACTGACATTCTGGGCAATCAGTGATAGTGAAGATTTTTGAAACTGTAGGCCTTAATCTCAAGAGCTCTGTGTTTCTCCATCTGCAAAATCTCATACCCACAGAGATGCTGTGAAGATTCAGCGATGGTTGTGTGGCTCTACTGGCACTGTAATTACCGCTGTTGTGTGTGAAATGGAGTGTTTCTTCAAAGATGATTTTCTGGGCCTGTGCTGTACATGAAAGAAATTGGTTTATTTGTTCCATTCAGTACATTATCGAGAAGCCTGCAAAATGTCTCTGTAAGAATCAAAGTCCCACTTTGAGGTTTYGGAGCAGGAAAGTCCATTAAGCCTTGCTCTACCAATCTGATTAGCAACYCCATAACTTAAAATGAATGCAAGTGGCTTCCTCCCAACAGTTTAAATGCCCTTCCTTGAGCTTCTGAGAGATTTTGAACAGTGTTTTTGAGGCATTGTCTTAGTTAAATCCTGACTCTAGTGGAGTCATCAGTGGAGTTGGTACTAATACTTAGCTTATGATGTTGCCATTTGCAGGCCCCCCTGTCATTTGTCATGTGTCTAAGGGATACTGTTTAGGTTTTGATCTTGGAGAACATTGTTCCTGGTGTGTCGTATATGATTTGAATCTCACCCGTCCTTTTTTGCTGGCTTGAACTGAAGTCAGATCATGCCTAGGTGGTCAGTGTCAGCCCAAAATGTGCCTTAGAAGCGCCCCAGAGGACAGCGATAACAGGAAGGACCGTGAGAAGCTGCTTGGCTCTTCCCCTCTGCCACATCCCAAATGTCGACTTTGCGAGTATGAGTGGAGGCAGCTGATCGGAGCATGCCTGATGCCCGTCTCGCCTGTCCTTAGTCTCTTCCAATATGAGAGATATGCTGGCAAATACCAATATTTTAAAATAGATTTACAATCTATTCCAGTGTTTCACTGTCATTATTGTTAGAAAAGCTGACTATCTTCTCACCYGAACTGTTTCAGTTTAAGCTCATTACTTGTCCTATCTTTCACTCCTTTAGCACAACTGCATTTTAACTGCATTTTTTTTCATTTTAGGTTTGCAGAACAGGCAATTTTCTTCTTCTTTTGTGTGTTTGCCATCATGCTTTTCTCCAGGGACCCCAAATTCATTCCAGGTTGGGCAAGTTTGTTTGCACCAGGGTAAATTTTTATTTTCATTCCACTATCACATTTTTAAATGACATTTCCAGGTCTTTGAGATTCCTGGGATTCTGACTCCTCTGCTTAACACTATTAATCARGTTTCATAGAAAAAATTAAACTGAGCTTCAAGTGCTAGAGGCGGCTTTATTTTTCATATCTCCTGGAGGAGGTACATGAAGCCCAGCTGGAAGGTGGCACTGCAGCTGTTTGCATATGTCTGTTTGAGTCCATCCCTAGGGTTTGTATGTTAGGAATGCCTTTTAAAAATGCAGTTACAATGAAATCCTGAACTCTTTAGGCCATCTACTAATATCACTGGAGRTCTGGACTGAAGGGAGACTGCAGCAACTGAACTTTAGTGCTACCTTGTCTGTTTTGCAAGTTTATCTCTGCTGTGACRTTCATCCCTTGGGAAGACAAAAAGATACAACAGTTGGGGAATGCAAAGCTCAGAGTGGGTGCTGCTATTTCTAAACTGAAAAGTCCATTATAATTTCTTTTTATAAAGCCATAGCTCGATAAATGATTCCTTAATGGAATGAAACAGTTGCAAATTTTTGCCTCATCAGTTAATAGCKCTGCAAAATCAAACACACGCATAAGCTCTTTCCTGGCTGGGGCCTAGCTGTTACCTTGAAAGCCGATCATTTTATGAAATGCTGATGACTAAGACAGCCTGGGTTCTTGTCCAGGTCTCCCACTGCCCTGTGGGAGCTGGGAAAATTTTTTCAACTCCCATTACCGGCGTCCTGGTCACAAACCAGCATGCACAGAGCATGGCCCAGTGATCAGARCAGCCGAAGCCTCAGTGTGCCAGGGATTAGATCTTATTTTTTGCATTTGTGGGGCTTTTGGCAGTTTTTGTAGGGAGTTCACAGCCCATCTTAGAAGTGCAGCTCAACAGGGAATTAAAAAGAAAAGAGTTGTGAACAACAAATGTTGTTCAAACCTGATGGAAACTCATAATCTTCTTTGGTAAATCCTTGTTCTCATAAACTTAGTAACGCTACAGATTTCCTGACTTGTGCTTTCTGCTGCTTTTGGGCAGGTTCATCACAGATGCCGTTACTGGAATCACCATAGTGATTATATTGTTCTTCTTCCCTTCACAAAAGCCTTCCTTCAGGTGGTGGTTTGACTTAAAAGGTGAGTAGGTGGTTTCACTTACGAGGTGGCCAGGAGGCACATCTGGGCATGGACCCTGGCCATGTCCATGCTCCTACAGCACAGATGCCAAGAATGTGCAGCCCTGGTCCTGCACCAGCATGTAGCAGCACAGGGCCAGGCCATAGCACATGGCTTGTAGAGTGGCCTGTGCAATCCAACAGATAGAGTTACTTTTTCTGAAGTGCCAAAAGAGGCTTAAGAGTCATTGCCCTGCTGYCTGTTGCAGAAATGACTCAGTTACTCGTGTAGCTGTCAGAGATGATGCCRTGGTGTGTTAAAGAAAACCGAAGTCAGTGTTGACTTTAACTCCTGAAGCCTACGCTCTCCAGCAGGGTTCTGGCACTAGGAAACTTTCCAGGTCTTCTTGACCTTGACTTCTGTCCTCTTGAGTAGCAACGAGATACAGAAATATTAATCTGTGAGCCACTTGTCATGATTTTATCTGGAGACTTTGGTCTCTGACATTCTTAATGTGGAGATGTTGCTGGAGGTGAGGGGGCTGGCTTGCCACTGCTCTTTGTGGATGGTGCAGCTCCTTCTAGGGGCTGTGAGAGCAAAATAAGGGCTGCAGCAGCTGCTCTGAGACCTGCACTTTTGCCACGTTGTCCATACTCCAGCAAGATGTCTGATCAGGCCTGCTTTGGACTAAAATATGGGTGCCCTTGTTCAGCAGAAAATTATAGTCTCATTAATGCATCCATCCATATGACAGTTCACTTCATCACRCGTTAAGAAATGGCCCATGGGGGGTGATGTGAGTTCTTTGCTATAAAGCTCCTGGCTTGTTGAATGGCAAGTGGAAAATTAATAACATCTTCATAATTCAAATGGTATAAAATTTCCTCTTCCTATGAACTCCCATCTGTTGATGGCAATATTTATGTCTTTTATGGAGAGAAAATTAAGCTGGTATTAAATGTTCCCCTAAGAAAGCYTCAAATAAAACCTAAACTACTAGAATGTCTTTGCTTTTCATTTTTTCGTAAGTTTTTTTCCTGATCTTAAATGAAACTATCTTTTAATCATGTATCCTAAGAAACTCCATGTGCATATTTTAATCATCAGCAACTTGTGGTTAGTGAGCTTCAGCACTGATGACAGGCTAATGATGTCATTCTATCAGATGATGACTTATGTGCTCATCTTCGTGTGCATGTTTGATGTGGGAATTTTCTTCTCGATCTAGCCCCGAACGCTGAGACGCAGCCCTTGCTGACTTGGAGGAAAGCCCAAGAGACTGTTCCTTGGAACATCATCTTGCTGCTCGGAGGAGGATTTGCCATGGCGAAAGGCTGCGAGGTGAGGCTGCTGCAGATGTYGTGTGGTGGTCATTCTGCCCAGCGACTCTTGGCTTTGACAAGGTGCCACTTGGCGTTTTGGTCTGGCTCTGGGAAATTTGCATCTGCCCATCGATACCCTGAAAGATCTGCTTTTTAACTCCCACTGATGACAGTGAATTGTATACACCTAAGGAGGCTARTAAATCTTGAAATGCCTTTCAAACTTCTTGCTGCTAAATACTCACACCCTGCATATAGGTGGTTGCATTGCAGTGGTGGGTCAGCAAAGTTATCTCTGGTTGTAGGTACTTTGCAAACCTATGAAAGGATCAATGTGTGTGCAGAGACGAGTCTGGCTTGTTTTCTCTCACTCTCTGCAGGAGTCGGGTTTGTCTGTGTGGATAGGAGGCCGCCTGCACCCCTTGGAGGGCGTACCCCCGCCGGTGGCCGTCATCCTCATCACTATTGTCATCGCCTTATTCACAGAGTTTGCCAGCAACACGGCCACTATTATAATCTTTCTGCCCGTCTTAGCGGAACTGGTAAGATTGAAAGGCCAGCCCCGCCACTCCTCTGCTCCCATCCTCGCCGCCCCCCGCACACAAGCAGGTCTGTGTCGCACCTGTGCTGGGAGAAGCACCCTGTGGGTCTCCTGCCCTTAGAACGGGCCTTTAGGCGCTTTGAAATCCTTGGAAAAAAGCAAAGCAAGTGCTGGTGACACAATGTGGATGCTGCCAGATAATGGTCTTTCAAATTTTATCAGTGAGATACATGATTGTGTATCACAGAGAGAGGGATGCAGCTCTGCACAATGCAGTATCGGCATTCTTTGATATATCTGCTTTTGACTCCTGATCACCAACGTACGATTTCTGTTCCGTTCTGTTTTTAAAGGCCATTCGTCTGAAAGTAAACCCCCTCTATTTAATGATACCAGGAACTGTAGGATGCTCCTATGCATTCATGCTGCCAGTCTCAACTCCTCCTAACTCAATTGCATTTTCTTCTGGACACTTGATGGTCAAGGATATGGTAAGTTGTTTCAGATATAGAAAATGCTGAAGACAATTTGAGTGGAGCCTTTAAGAAAGTAATTTTCAGAAGTGTTACCAGTTCAACATCTAGTCAAGCAAAAAGGCAAGTCTAATGCTGTTTTGAGCAGTGTTTAAAGGATCACGGATTTGAAAAGCGCCTTTTAAAAGTCTGACCCCGTGAAATTTGGACCTGSTGTGGTTCCAAGTGCTGTGCTCAGCATTTCTCAGACCCTGTTTCTATTCTCCTAATATCAGTAGCTCAACTTTTATAGGTCTCCTGGTGCAAAAAAAGGCCGCAATCTCAGTGAAATAATCTTATGAGTAAATTTAGGCTCGGTCCCAGATCCTGATCACATTCCTGAGGCTAAACAGATGGAAACATTTTTGGTGAATCATAGCTAGGTAAATGTCTGGAGAACAGCCTTTGTGGTACAAGAAAGTCCACTTAAAATGATGCTAATATTAATGACAAACCTTCCATTTTTATAACACTTATATTGAAATAGACTTCGTGCTTCATGTGCTGAGGGTGTCCAATCTAAGTTCAAGTGTTGTCTTTGTGTTTCTTTTGTAGGCAAGAACTGGGTTGCTCATGAATCTTATGGGAGTTCTGCTTCTTAGCTTGGCTATGAACACATGGGCCAAAAGCATCTTCCAGTTGGGGACCTTCCCTGCATGGGCCAACATCCATGCAGAAAATGTCACATCRCTTACAACAACTGTAGAAAATGTCACTTTAAGTGCACTAAATAAAATATGAACAAAGCCACTCCAGGGGACTTGGGCACTGGAATCATCAGAGTATGCAGAAGAAGAAGGCCACATGGCTGCTCACACCTACTGGACCCTCTGGTTTAATTTTATTTTTATAAATATTGGTGTATGCCACAATACCAATTTGTTATTTTCTCTGAAGATCTTTCCTCTCTCCCAGACAGATACCAATCAGATATCCCCAGATCATCCATCCTGCCTAGGTGGTTGTATACTGGACAACCCTGCAAACATATGGCATCTCTAGGGAGATGCCTCTCCCCCTGAAAGCTGGAGAGTTTTGCTGTTCTAACTACTGATAACCCTATTATGTTTTGGAGAATAACCCTGTCCCCAGGGTGGAGGCAACTGGATTATTTACATGCTACACAACGTGAGTGTGACAGAACCTGTCCTTGGCCATGTGGCTCTAGCAGGACCATGGAGATCAGGGTTTCATTACGATCTCATGAGTAATTCTGTCATGTAGGATGAAGACTGTTTCTTCAGGTTTGCACATGAAAGGATGATTCAGGAGATGTGTAGGTAGGGCTTGGTGTATTACTCCATGCTTTGGAAATGGGGAGGCAACAGTTTGTTTCCAAACATGTTCAATGGTTTGAAAACCTAAGATAGTAATTTCTGCCTGGTTCTTTGCACTGAATGCACAGATGGAGATCGGGGGCCAAATTTATTCCTGACATAAGTCTGTGGACATTGGTGGTGTCTCATCATCTGTAAATACAGTCAATCTTAGGTTTGTAAGATTGTCTCACTCATGAGCGAGCTGCTGAGTCACAGGTCAGTGGACAATTTGCATTGGAGTATTACTGACATTTTTAAAGAGTAGACTTTGATTCATAACTTTTCTAAAAAATTGATTACTTGGGTACTTTCAATGAAAGGATTGCAAATTGACTGTGATTTAATCACTTAACATTTTAGCCAACTTWAAAAAATTTTTTCTCTAAGAATCTAAAATATTTAATTTAAAAGATCAGTCACTGAAATAAATGGACTGTAAGACAAAGGATCTGCCTTCTTGGTTTAGGAAGGTTAGTAACTGAGTCCCGGTGCCCTACTGGACTCCACTGGGTCCCTTTCTCTGATGGAGTAAACTGGTGGAGCTCCAGCCCATGCTGACTGGCAAGGCTGATCAGCATGAGCTGGGGAGTTGACTCAGTGATTTTTTGTACTACGCCTGCGTTGCTGATGGTGTTCGGTGCCAGCTCTGAGAGCACACAGGGTAATTCACCCCTCAGACCCAACGCTCTTTTCAGTCACAGTGGGGCTGTGGGTTTGCATTAGGGTCGCATCATAGGTAGGAACCTTTGGGGGTTAAACCAAAACCACCAAAACAAATCGGCTGAATGTGGAACTTGATTGATCCAGAAACACAATCCTTAATGATTCTGGAAAATGTACAATAAAGCACATTTATTAGCATGGTGCACATTGTCCTGTTTGCTCTGTAGCTCGAGGATTAAAGCGAGGCCCAAGGTTCCCTTTCCACCAGCTTTGCTCCCCCGTTTTGGCTGTTGTTGTCCAGGAGAAGGCGTGAGGACGAGCAAGAACGGAGCCCTGCTGAACAGCTGGGGCGATAAGACTGGGAACATCCTAGAGCRGGGTCTCGGGGCTGCCTCTGCCGCCTCTGCCAGCCGGGAGAGGGGAGCCCTTCCTGGCCAGCCAGCCTCCGGGAGGCAGCTCAGTGCTGCGCTCCGGCTTTGGAGGCTTTTTCCGTGCAGATGGTCGTCGTGCCTCAGCGCCCGGGGCCGAGCAGCGAGGGGACGGCTCCCCGCGGATCGCTGCCCAGCCGGCTCGCCTGTGAACTGTGTCAGGTCTCTGTGCTCTGCCAGGGGACCGGCTGTACTCRGCACAGCTCAGGGCCGCCGGAAGAGCCCCTGCTATCCTGCACGGCTGTGGCTGTCACTGCTCCTGCGGGAATTCAGAGTTGCTCGGTGGAAGGAAGCGGATCTCGCCTGCAGCCTGGAGGATCGTCAGTGAGATCCTTTGCGTGGGTCAAATCAGCTGATTTAGAGGCTTAAAGAATAACACCAAGTCCCGCTCCGTTACAAATGCGCAGGTTACAGATTTACTTACAGCTGCTGATCTGCTTTGGTGCATCCCAGGTGAATCTAGGGACAAACYTCCCTTTGGGCATGACACGAGAACCGAGACCACAGGATGTGTAGGCATCCCCCAAAAGATCACTCCCAGAATCCTGGCATGTCTACCACACTTTCTGCCCACAGATCAGGAGGTACTTCACAACACCCCGCCTGTAAAGGAAGGTTTGTGGTCAGGGTGCCAGACGTGGGGAATGAAGGCACAGAGYGAGTTAGTGGCTTGGGTCACCAGGGCCGTGGCAGACCTGGGAGAGGTGCAAGGACCGCCTGAATCCTCAGCCTCTGCCACAGACCTGGCTTCTGCCAGCTTTATCACAGCCTCATAAGCAGCGTGCTTTCTGTGTTTCCCAGGGGCTCCCCAAGGAGCTCATTTAAGGCACGGATATTACAGCATTACCCAATTCTGCTTTTCTTGATCAAGGCATCTGTGAGAGCAGGGCTATTCTRGCATCCTTGATTTTTTTTCAAACAGAAAAAATTTAATATTTCTGGAGCTCAAGAGTGAACTGATGTGCCTAAATTCAGTCTAATTACATTTGCTGCTCAAGCACTAACTTCACCAGAAGAAGGTTTTTATGGTGAGTTAACACTCYGCCACCCCATTTTTCTTGAAGCTCCTCTAATGCAACTAGAAATATGAAAATCCCCAAGGAAAGGGCATTTCAAATGCTGTACTAACATTCTGTAAYTYAGACAACATTATTTCAAAGGCATTTTGCCTGCCTATGCACCATTTCTCTAGGAAYGTAAAAAGCCAACAATCACCACAAAAGCYATCCACATTAGCAGTCTGCTTTGAATTTTAACTAACAGGAAATGCCACTCGCGCATTAGAATTCAACTTCCAGAATATCTCTACTTTACCCCTTTGAAGTTTCCCATGTAATCTGGGAAGAAAAACCCCTATGTTCTTCTGAGATGCTCGGAGTAATACCATTCTGGTTTTGTTTACAGGAAAGCATTTCATAGCATTTCTTATCCCTGAAACTAATATTAATGTTGCTTTACAAACTGCTCAGAGACCCGCTAGAAGCTTTGCTATCTGGATTTTTACTGTGGGTGACTAATTCGCCGTGATAACAAATGCCTCCGCCGCAGAGATATAGCCACTCTGCGCTGTGCACAGCCTGCTTGCGCCCAGCAGCAGCGCAAGAAGTTTGGAACAGAAAGGGAAAGAACCTGGAAACAAATGAGCGTGCAGCATGATAGGTGAAATTAAGCTATTACAGGTTAGATAGTCTGGGCCTCTTACTGCATTTGTTCCCCTGAACAGTCATAGAATGGTTATTGATGGGATTTTTCTATATTTCTACAGTAGAAAAGAAAGACGACACAACCTGACCCTGTATCACCATAAACTGTTCATTTGCGTGTGACKGTTACCAAGCAAACCATCACCGCTGGTGGGCTGAGCTTTCCCACACCCGCGGGTTTCTTGATGTGGCAGAATAACATGATCAACAGGTACTAATGATATTGCCATGGGGAAATATCTTCAGCTTTAAACCATGGCGTTTTATAGTAATTTACCCAGTCCTTTTCTGAAGCTGTATCGTTCATGTTCCCCACCCTGCCTGTGAAACAGCTCCTCCTTTGCAAGACATCCCCTTGCACCCTCATCACTGCCCCACCACGGTTACGCTGTTACTGCAGGTTGAACTTGCAGGTGTTTTGGCAAGATACTCCATCGCGACCRCCTTGGGACCCATCCTGTGCAAATTGCAGCYGAAAGAGCAGAAATACATTCAAAATCTRTGTCCTGGTTGATGCAAGATCGGTYGCTATCCCCTATCCAGTGAGAAGGTGGGTTACGCTTCCTGGCCATGACACAGATTAATCCTGACACAGGTTAATCCTTCCATCTTCTCTAGACAGTTACATCAAGTCGCAAAATTCCCCAGTGGATAGTGCCCAGGCACGTGGGTCTCTCCGTGTGCTACCCTAGTGCTGAAAGTCTAAATCAGGGATGTTTGAGGAAGACAGTTACAGCCCCCCACACCGGAGCKCGTGAAGACAGCAAAGCCCATTTCTGTCACCTGGGAGCTGGCCAGGAGCCCTCTGGTGACGCAGAGTGGCCAAGGGTCACAGGGGACAGGGGCACGGACCCTGCCGCTGACCCCCAGCAGGCCCCTTTCTCCTCCACGTCCTCGACTGTCCTTGAAGGTCTCCCATCCACAGCCCGAGTAATTTATGAGCTCAGAGGAACACAGACCTTGAAGGAGTTTAGCAGGGTCTGACCACAAGATGTCGGAGTTGCTTCGTGGAGATATGTAATCCTCTGTGCCTGTGTGTGTGCATGTGTGTCCCTCATCCCAGGCTCCGTGCACACATTTATACATATATATGAATTTATATATACATCTATCTATCTACCTATATGCACATACATACATATATTTACTYTTGCAAAGCAATCTTCTTCATTATGTCCTGGGGAAAGTTAGGTGTTGATGTCTAGCTCATTTGCAGATTATCGGTTGCGGGTATAAAAAGGAGGATATTCCAGATTTAACCTCTCCTTATGCGCCTCCTACAACGAGCAAATTTTAAATCAAACCAGAAGGAAAATCCAGGTCTAACCACACATAAAATACTTTTTGTTGCTGCCCAAGCTATTGGTTAAGAAGGGCTGCCTCACTAACTTCATCTCCCACTGCCAGAGGATGCCGCAGACTCAGAAAACACTCAACACAGTCATGTGGATTTTAGGATTTTTTCTTTGCTCTTTATGGACTATTGCTGAAATTTTTTTGCAGACCCAGAAAGCTCCACGCGTTCCCACCGCGCGGGAAGGCTCGTTCAGCGAGGCAGGTGGCCACTGCAGGAAAGCCGAGCCCCGCTCGCGCGTCCCCGGGGCCGGGGCCGACCTCGGGCCCTTCGCCCTCTCCCGCCCGCGGAGCCTGGGAACGGGCCGGCAGCCCGCGCGTTCCCACCGCGCGGGAAGGCTCGTTCAGCGAGGCCTGCCCGGCTCCGGGAGCGAGCCGCAATCGGYCGTGATGCCTCTGCACGGATGCGCTGCACCGGGGAGGGAAGCACCTGGCAAAGCCCCCGCACCCGGAGAGGGTCCCGTAAACCACGTGAGCTCGGGGCAAGGTGGGAAAAGCCGGGGTGTTTCGCAGGGTTTGCACAGCAGTGTCTCTCTTGGTTGCTAGCTAGAGAGGGGCGAATCCTCTTTGCCGAAAACACTGGCCGAAGAGCAAACAGCCCTGGCCGGCCCCCCGCCGCAGGAGCCTGGGGAAGGGGCAGCGCGCGCCCTCGTGCCCYGAGCCGGCTGCGCGTGGGCACAGCCCCAGCACGGCTCTGCCGCACCGGGCTGCTGGTGCACGCACAAAGCTCAAGCCAGGACCTCTAAATATTCATTACTTAAAAATCTTTTTGAATTAGCTAGGAGTCGGGAATCAGGCTGCACCTACGGAAGCGATACAGAGCGAGGCGCGTGCAGGGGCGCGTGTCGCCCCGGGAAGGGTTGCGAACGCTGCGCACGAGCGCGCAGCTGCAGAAGGACCACCGCTCGGCCAGAGCAGGTGAGTAACTACCAGTGCAGGCTTTGCCGGGTCCTGCCCGCTGATGCCTCCCGGCTGTGACCGAGGTATGAARGAGTAAAACTCCCCTTCTCTCTGCAGGCCAGAGAGGGATCCCAACCCCGCTGCTTGCTGGTGGGCAGTGCAAGGAAGAGTCAGCTGGGATGARACGTCTGATTTCCCAATAAGTGACAATAACACCCATGTGATACTTGTTCCGTGTTAGTCAGTCCCTAAGTCATTGACTCATTTTTTTCAGCTGCCTGTTGTGAAAAATTAGCCTTGGCTGTAACAACGGCAAGACGCAAAGAGGTGTAAAATCTCACTGGTGTGGTGCATCCTGCACTGCCCTGTCCTGGCAGCGGGTTATTTCCTTGGGCTCTRCGCTCGGCTCTGCGCCACTCGCATGTGGAACCACCAGCCTTTGCTGATCTGAATTGCTTTAAAATGCTTCTGTTTTGAGTCCTGGCTTCCTAGTGGTAACTGCCTCAGTTCTCTCCTGAGTGTCACAGCAGCTGTATCCAAGATCCTTTCCAAGYGCAATAAGGCAAGGAGCTTTCCTGGAGCATGGAGGGGTTACGAGCAAGACTGGGGCACCTTTCTGCAGCTTGGTATGTAGTGTTTACTTTAATCTGTCTTCRTAGCTGTTGAGTTCCTTTTTTTTTYCACTGAAAAAATGAATTGACTGGATTTACCAGGCAGAATTCTCCCTCCAGGAGCAACTGAGATTGCTCCTGGCCAAGGGAGATGGAGATTGCCTGGCTGGTTTCACCGTGTGCCTTCTCCCTGGTAGCAGTCAGCCCCACAAGGTTGTGGGAGAGGTTTTGCCTGTGCTGAGCAATAAAAATAAATAAATAAATAAAGGGAGGGGGAACCACTCCCTGCTCCAGGTTTTCTGGTCTCCAAACAGTCCCTTCACATCCAAAGCCTGAGAAATGGTATTCCTTTCCCAATGTTTATTTTCATTAGACATTTAAATAGCTCTATGGGACATATCCTGTCTGCCCTGGTCAAATTCTTACCCTTGGGGAGTTTCTCCAGCACTGGATCATCAGTGCGAAACAGTATTTTCTCTGATCAGCTCTGTATTTCTCACCTTTGCAGTCCCTGATTTTAGCCTGGTTTCATGTGAGGAGGCAGGAAGAGCAGAAACTCCTGCTCTGCCTCCTCTCATCCACTGAACACCCTATACCTACAGAGCTGGAGCTAGTGAAAACGGCAGCAGCCAGGAGCAGAAGGAGCTGACTGCTCCCTCCTCTCCCCACAGCATCTTCTAAATAACCTGGACCACTGCTGAAGATTTCATCCCTCTGAATGACCTCATTAGGATTTTTATAGAATGATATARTACTGTTCTGTGCTTACATTTGAGCAGGAGCAGTTGCACCGTCATTCGTATTTAACCTTTCAAGAAATGCCTTGAACTTTCCTGTCATATATCATCCCAGGGAAGATCTCAGCTGTAGCTGCTCAGTTTAGCAGGGAGGTAGAGAAGACGGAGACCAGAGGCATTTGGAGAAGAAAGTCATAAAGACCCATGAGATACTGTCTCAGTAAGGTCCCTTAGTGAGTGTCTTCCTGCGTTAATATTCTGCTCTGCTAATACCCAGATGCTTCTCCTTTGTACAGGTTGAGAGTCTGTGTCTACTGTGAAGACTTTTTGTTCCCAAAGGTACATGGCACCATGGTAGAGCTATGGTCAGTTTACTCCAAGCCTGTCCCAGCAAATGCCAGAGAGCTGTTGGCCTTATTTCTACAGTGTTTCTGCATCACACTGGTGATAGGAGGCCTCTTTTACAACTGGATGTTTGCTTCCCTGGAGTATTCACGGCATCTCTCTGCTGCAATTGCAGTTTCCTTCAGTCTGCTCCTTYTACTGACCCTTTTCTTGGTGCATCCTGCCCGTTGTGTCTTCAGTATCACCATGCCTACTTTAGGTACAAAACAAGGTCGGAAGCTTCTCTTGTCTACCTGTATCATGATTGTGGCAGTTAATGTGACACCGAACATCATAAGTAACATTAAAACCATACTGCAGGTTATTGAATGCATCTGCAAGAACTCCTCAGAGAGCCTTTTGAACTCAACTGCTCTCTTAAGAGAAGCGTCCTGGGAGTTTGGAGATGTAATCCAAACAGTTGTTGATGACATTAATGCATGGAGGCCTATGAATGGACACTTTAAATTTGCACTACTTAATAACAGCACCTTAGTTAATCAGCAAATGCATCTTGCTGGTGAGAAAATCAGGAACAACTTTTTGGCAGTTGAAGCAGTGGTAAAAGATTCAGTACGAGCAGGCAACAGGGTAGTTGCTGGCTTCTCTGTGCTCTATCTCTGTTTTGAGTCCACTTGGTATYTGAAAAATTATCTCACCAACCTCCGCTTTGACAATTTTTACATCACCAAGAAACTGGAGCACTTATCCGTGGACAGAAAAGCGGCTCATCTGCTGACAGGCTCATCCAAAAATCTCCTTCGGCCAACAGGTCTGAAGCTGTCCCGGGAGGAAGTGATGCTCTGCCTTGCCCAAATGATGTTCCTTACTATAGTCTTGATGCTGATGCTGGTCATTGTAGCGATTGACCACTTTGCGTTCAGCGTGGCGGACACTGCGGTGAGAAAGGTGGCTCAGTTCTCGGTGGTTCCTGTGACTCTTAGCATCAAATACAGTGTAAGTGCCAGGTTCCTTTGTCCAGCCCATGAAATAAGGGTGTATGCATTTCCTCGTGAATCTTACGCTGTGGGTACCTTTTATGATCACTGTAATAGCAAATGAAGATCAGAGATAGGACTGGGGCTCACCATGCCGAGTATTCGGCGCACACACAACGTACCATTACTCTCGGGCAGCCTGGAGCACATACACACTTCAACGTCTCGGTCTTCCCGCACCCAAACAAGCTGTAACAGTGATTTTTGTAGTAACCTGTTTATTTTGTTCATACTCCATTTAACCCTTTACCCTTTCCATTTCAGGCAAAATTAAGGACTCTACCCTTCCTCTGGCAACTTTTCCAGGTTTCTTACAGAGAACCATCAATTCAGGACTTTGAAAAAAGTTACCATCACTATCTGAGCTTCAGCTCTGCCCATTGCAGGATCAGCCCACCAAGGCCTCCCAATAACTCTGTGGTGCTTGTTGTTGGGCTGCTCTACTGCATCATCTTTGCCACGGTATTTCTGGAAACTTATGCCCACCGCTTGTGCAGAAAAATCGCAGCCTCCTTCTTTGAGAGCCAAGAGGAGAAGCGAGCACGCTACCTCTACAACAAGCTGTCCAGGAAGTACGAGGAGGAGAAAAACTCTGTGAGAAACTAAGGATCCAAGGACTGCCTGAGGCCTCTGGGCTGGAGCTGGGCACAGGCTTCTGCAGTGGGATCACACAGCTGCCTTCTCTTGGACAGTTCATTTTCCAGAGTCAGAGAAATGTTTGGAATATAGCAAAAAAAGCCAAAAAAAGCTGATATACTACATTTCACATTCATTTGTTACAAATAGGCTATATATACTTTTCAAAATCTTCAAGGTCTGGAGTCAGCTGTGCCAGCAATGGAGAAAATTCATACGATTTGGAGGATAACCACAGCATTAGACAATGCTAAAAGGGAAATATGTGGGAGTTGGGATGGGGAAACAGCTCATTTACCTTCCCCATCACGTCGCACGCCTGAGGAAGTACACACTTCCCTTTCTCTCAAGTTATCCCTTTAGGCAGCAGGAGAGGAAACTCATTTGAATTAATTCATTTAATTTTTAGGGAGTTTTCCTTTCAGGCTTCATGCACAGAAACATGAACAAACTAGATTAGTCCTTGGTAGATAATTCATCCACCAAAGAAAGTGCAGCTTCAGCCCACAGAAACAAATTCAAGACCAGTGTGAGCACTAGGTGCAGGTCCATGGCTTTCTTAGTGGTGGAAATCAATACATAAGGATTTTCTGAAATGAAATTTCCTACCCTTATGTATTCTTCTTCCCAGGTTTCCTAATTCTCTGTTGTTATAATAGTTAATCCAAGCACCTTTCTGGCTCTGCAGCAACTAGGGGGCTTCTGTCATGAGGTGTGTTTTGTGTTCTTTTGTTTTGGGAAAGTGAAAAGATTCCCACGTGCCTTCTGAATAGCCAAAATTGTCTGGAGCCAGGGCTTGAAACAGCTGTGAGGAGAATAAAGGAGTCCTTTCAGCCTGGGAATGATCCCAGCAACTTGCTGCCTTCCAATAAGCACATTTCTTTAAAAGATTTTTGCTTGAAAACAAATCTTTTCAGGAAGAGATGCACATTAATCTTTCATCATCCTCTAAGRAAAAAAAAAATTAATTTCTTGGTCAGTAGCATCTGGGGAAACCCCCCCAAACAGCCTCCACTTCTTCTCCCTACCTATCAGCCCATGGAAGAGAAAACTCAGAAGAGACAGGTCAAAGTGGGAATAGTCAGGAAGGCTGTTTGGAGAGAGGGAGCAGGGTGTCTGGCAGAGCAAAGACAGTTTCTCTGTGGAGGTGGCTGCAGGTGTCTGTGCTGCGAGAGGTTGGCCCAGGCAATGAGAAGCATCAGAGAAGTTGTCTTGATCAAAGTCAGGTGCCTTTGCTGAAACTGCRCCAAGCTACATCTTCCCATTGAACAGGAAAACAGAAAAATAAGTAACAATTCATATGAAAAGATTCTTCTGAACCCAAGCTCGGCTGAGCACTAATGATCYGGGGTGGGTTAAATGAGCAAGGATAATTACACATGCAAGAACACCCTGGGAGTTTTAGTTGATAGAGCTGGCAGGACCCAGCCAGAAGGGACGATGCACTCAAACATCTGATTCTGGGTTAGCTTCTGCCTCCTTAAACCATTAGCAAATCCCCTTTCCCTTTCTCTGATTGAAATGCTTAGACCTAGTGCAGGATGGAGAGRACTTGGGCTCACGTGCAGGAGTGGATGCAGCTGAGGAGAAGGACCAACTGGACTAAACACCACGTCAAGCCTCCTGTTACATCCTCCTGATGGGTGCTGGCCAACTCTAACTCAGGGCTGCTGTACAGTATGTGAAGCAGCTCCTGCAACACATGCTTCCAGGCTGCATTGCTGACCCYGTTTTGGAGCCGTTCTCGCTCTCTTCACTAGAGTTTGTCGGCTGCCACCRAATTTTACCCGCTAATGCTAAGAACTTTGTACTTCACAACTGAAAAACTCACCATTAGCTAAGCCTTGATTAGGGCAATTATATCTCCTTGAAAGGATAATAATCAGCGTGAGATACTGTCTCTCTGCCTGTGCCCTTGGTGACAGCATTCATAAATCCTTCAGGAAGGAGATGTGTGCTCTCATTTCCATTTTACAGGGGAATTTGAGATCCAGAGAGACTAAGAACAAGATCTGATGAAGTACTTCGCATATCACACCAATTTCAGTGATTTCAGTGACAGCTAACGGTGTGCAGCAGAGCTCCTTTTGCCTGGCTGCATCTAGAGGTCAGCTCACCTGCCCCATTTTGGACATCTGCCACAGAGGAGGTGAATCATGTGTTTGAGGAGCAACCCCATGGCTCTCCTCTGCGTCGTTATCTTCATGCAAAGGTTTTTAGTTTAACCAGCAAAGGAAGAATCTGGGTTTAAAAGGCGAAAGCCCAGTGAGCCAGGAGTTCTGGGGAGGAGGTGAGGGTAGGGAGGCAGATGAACGACTGGCTTTTGTCCCAGAGATGCCAAATTTCATTAATTAGAGAGGACAGCAAGAAATTTATGAAGTGCTACATGTGCAGCACTGTGAAGTTTCATGTTGTTAGTGTCAGAAGGGTTTTTCACATAGGAAGGAAAATCTCTCTTTGATACTCATCACTGGTGTTTTGGAAGTGAATTTGTATTGATGTTAAAATCCTCACTGTGTATATTCAAGGCTAAATGAAGATAACATTATGCTTGGATAGCACTGAGATATCAATGCACATGAATAGATGTTATGAGTATCGCAGATTGAGGTTGTGGCATTGTGCATAGCTTATATAGGTAACTGATGAATCCTTTTTGAGGAAAAAAGGGATGTTAAAGACTGTCTCTCTGGCATTATGCCACTTAACCCACAGCCCTGCTTTTCGAATAAACAGCCAAACCCAGGAAATTGTGGCTAATGTGACGGTACCACAGGCGACCCATCAGCAAGCGTCACCATGCAGTCATGCTGTTGCACAACAGGGAGTTGCCAGAGTGGCAGGTGCTGCCACAGGCCGGTTGTCACCGTCTGGTTTCCATGGCCAGCCTAGCCCAAGACCTGGCCAGCTACTGCAGCCCATGGGCTTGGCGTGGGAGAGGGACATGCCGAGCCCAGGAGAGGTGGCCTGGCTTTGCAGTGAGGTGTGGATTCAGCTGAATTACTGTAGAATTTCCTCACGTGGAGACTGCTCACTACGTTGCAAATACAGTAAGAAGCCCCATGGAAACAGCTGAGTGACGTTTCTTCTGAGCACCTCTCAAGACTTTTCCTGTTGATTGCAACACTTCATTCAGCTCAGACCCTCAGCAGCATTAAGTCAGCAGATCCACACTTGGCACCTTCTCGCAGAAGCCCAGGGCTATGTTGCTTTTCCTCTCTGTTTCTGGTAAGCCCTTCAGCTTTCAAGCACCACATGTGTGGCATGGAGCTGGGTTGTAGAGGTGTTGAGGCTAGTTCAGAGAAAGAGCAGGAGCACAAAATGGTGATGCGACTTAATGAGGACCTTGCCGCAGAGCGTTGCACGGGAGGCAGCTGCACGGGAGCAGCAGCACCYGCAGCTCTGCCACGGCTTGAGGTGCTCCTCCTCGTCATCCCTCCCTGAACTTCCCATCYGGGCATCTCCACCTCCGCTGTGGCACACAGGCTGAAGGACGTATCTGGGTCGTGGGCTGGTGCAYGGGCAGTTCAGCCAGCACAGTGCAGCACAGTACAGCGGCGTTGCTGCTCCTTTGGGCTCAGTCGAAGGCTAAACTGGAGCACTCGGCTGGGACAGCAAGAGCCAGGAACTGCACAGGAAAGGGGAGTGCGAGGAAGGGCTGTGCAGGACAGTGGGCCTGGCAGGCAGCTGCAGAGTTGGGGTGGCTGTTTTTATGTGAGCACAGAAATCGCTTGCTTCTGCAGCATCTTATGTTGCTGCTGAACAAGAAGAATTGCTTTCACTGTTACCAGAATTGCTTCTCTGAGTAACCCTGACGGCTTAGAGCCAGCGAGCCCAGCCCAGCCCACACCACACTGCCAGGAGCACCGCTGCCCAACGGGGACATGATCTCAAATGTTGACTCCTACGTACAACTTCCCTATAAATACACAAAAACTCCAAGGAGTGATTCAGTAGCAGTGCTCTCTGTGAGTTTGCATATCTGATTACTACTGAGATGAGCCAGTCTGACACTTTCGCAAGCTGTGCCCCGTACAAGAGAGAACTATTGAGTTAGCATTWATTTAAGCGTGTGCTTTGTGCTGCCAGGAGACGCCCCACGTGCAGGCAGTGCCAGCGCGCTGGGTGCTCCACAGCCATGGAGCGAGGCAGCTCCTGACTTCAGGCATTTGATTTTTCGACAAAGATGRGAGACCAACCTTACAACCAGTTGGTTAGGGAGAAAAGCATCTTTCAGACAGCAATTCTACATGCCTTCCCCCAAGGACAGCCTATTCCAGGGCCTTGGCTAGGCTGAAGGACACTAGTACCAGAACAAGAGAGGTATGTAAAAGATACAAGWTCATCTTTAGAGGTAAGAGGTGATAAACAAACCCATATCTAAGTGCAGAGGTTGCCAGACGCTGATTTGAAGCTGTGCCACAGAAGAGAGGTCAGCACTGGACTGTTCTGAACTGGTACTGTTAAAAAGCGACTGTTTCCTGCCCTCGGACCAGGAGGGTAAATTCATGAAACCATAAGGAGAGCGGCACTCCTGCACCCAGCCACCCCAGCCATCTGCAGCCCTCTTGCTCTCTCCTGGGATGCTCATGGGGATGATGATCCCGTTGGGGATCTCCCAGAGCTGGCAACGTGGTCCAGGGCCCTCCAGGACCAGTATCTGGAGAGCAGGCAGAGCATCCCATCATTCCTAAAATGACRGCAGACCATTGTATCTAGGTAATTGCCATGAGACATGATACAAAGCGGGAGCAGGTGGCACCGCTGGCTTTTGGAACCTGTTCTTTGGAGCAAATTCTTTTAAAGATCAACATTTTTTTTCCATGGAGGAACCAAAATGTGTTGAAATGAGGTGGCAATCTGACACAGCTGCACTGAGGATAAGAGCAATTTGCAGTTCATAGGGAGAGTTTTCCTCATTCTTGTTGTGAAACAGGTTTACTCTGAACTCCGTGCTTCATATTTTGCAACTGCAAATTTCCTAAAACTGTTCRCTAAACTGTAGCCTTCGACCTTTAGGTAAAGGAATGGAAACGAAGAAGCAGTGCTGGTTATTGGAGGTGACTGCTGAAAACCTAGATGTCAATGTGCAAGCCCGTATTTTAGGCACCTTACTAACTCCCTTGGTTTTCAAAACTTTGTGCACGTACTGATTCCAAAGATAATAGGCATTTTGACAACCAGCTCACTTTTCAGGCTCTCAGAGAAGCTCCAAGATGCTTGATTTCAGCCATTTATTTCAGTGCCGCAACACTATGGATCACTGGGGCTGTGAAATGTCCTGAAGCACTGCGATTTATGAAAGCTTGATGAAATTTTCATGAAATAAAGTGAACCAGACCACAGTTTGTGCTCAGGCACCCCAGCCCTTTGTATTACCTCCCAAGCACTGAAAAAGAATCACTTCTGGGTTTCTTCACAGATGAGGACTGAGGAATTGAATTCACTGGAAGAGATGTTTTCAGCATGCAAATATAAGGATGAAAAAGGTCCCCCATTGCTGCATTTTTCCTATTTGTATGCTATCCCAGTCTAACTTTCTGTAATTCCTCATCTTATTTAAAAAGGCAGGAAAAAATAAGCTTTATTTCTGTGAAGAGATAGAAGCCAACTCTGTAAATTCATTTCCCGTCAGGGAATTTGAAAAAAAAATATTTAAGTCAACAAAAAGTTATGCTTGAAACATAGTGCAAGATTCTAGGGGTAGGTGGCCACTGGGTTGGAGGAGAGCTGGGAGCAAAGCACCTGCCAGAGAAGCAGCCTGGGGCTGCCTGCTCCTTTCCTGGTGTTGCATTCCCGTTATGGCTTAGCTGCGGCAATATGACCAGGGAGATATTATCCTGGGCAGAGGGTGATGCATGGCTTTGATATTAACTTACCCTTTGAAGCAGGTTGAAAAACTGAAATGACTAAGTTCAAAGGCTGGAAGCGTCTTCTTGCATCAGTGAAAAATATGTCATGACTGTTCAGGCAGTAAAGCAGGGACTCTGAGCGGCAGGAAGGAGCGAGGCTTCGACACGAGGCTGCGGAGGGCTTTGCTAGGCTGGTCTCAGCCRTGCTTCCCTTTCTGCGTGGGAGAGAAACGGCTCCACGTGCCTGATCCTTCGTACTCTGTGCTTCCAGGGTGTTTGGCAAGGCAAAATTTGCAAACTGAGCTAGACGGGAGTGCGTGTGGGAACTTCGGTCCCACCTGGCTGGGTCCTAAAGGGACACCTAAACCTAGCCTGGATTTTCCTTTCCCAGGAGCCGATGAGGTTGCACCCACTGGCCCCGGTGACCTGGAGGCCTGTGGTTGTGCTGCCCCCATGCTCACGCAAGGAAGGAGCTTGCTCCCTGYACCCTGACTGCCGGTCTGCGCCGAGCAGGGCACCTCTGGCCCCTACGCGTACTGGCGGTGGTAAAGCCCGCGACTGCTTTGGGCGACGGAGTGACTGAACACGCTGGCAGAATTAGTGGGTAAGGCACGGTCGTGCAGCCCCGAGGCGTGAAGGGGCGCGTTGGAGACCCTTGCCGCTCCGTGGCAGCAAGGACGGGGATGGAGGCTCCAGCCAGAAGTGCTCCTGCACTTCAATGCCCGGGAGATGCTAGGTCCTACAGAGCAGTCGATCCCTGAGGTGCATTTGGCTCATCGCCAAGCGAGCGGGACAGCCCCTGGGACAGAGCAAAGCTGGGGGCAAGCCTCTGCTTTGCTACGACTGCCCTGGGCGCRCGAGCTTTGGGGCTTCGGGGCTCAGATTGAAGGGATGGTACGAAGCATCTGCAGTGGGAAGATGGGCTGAGGCCGATGCATCCCAAAGCCCAGCCCTGTTCATTTATCCCGAGGGATTTTTTTTCCCTGCCTCTCAGCTCCTCTGCGCACCCCGTGGGAAGCCGTGGCTCGTTTCCTGTCCCCTGAGCTCTCCCCGAGCGGAGGGTTTCGCAGCGGCGGGGGGTYTGGGTGTCCTCCGCAGGGCCAGACCTGGACACCTTCTCCTCACCTCCGTCGGCGGAGGCCCTGCCGCGTGCAGACCGGGACAGCGAAGCGAAGGCCCTGCTGCACGCCGGCGCGTTCGGTCGGCGCGGGCGGCTGAGGCCCTCAGCGGGCGCCAGCACCGGGCCGGGCGCGCGGGGCCCGGAGCGGTCCTCGTGCTCCGCGCCCGGGTTAATCCGCCGCGCGCCGGCTGTTACAACACTGCAGCGCTGACATTTAGATGTCACAGAACCCGAAATAACTCGTAATTTAATAACCTGTTTGCTGCCGGGACCGCGCCACCGGCTTCAGTCCGCTGCGAACAGCCCAGTTCTGCCATGCTGGGGTCACAGGCCGGGCCAGCGGCAGCACCCTCCCCCGGCTGCTGAGATGCTCCTTTTTCTGCTTCAGGACTCAGTCATTTCCCCATGCSATGCTTTGTCCTGATCTAGTTGTTCCATGTATTTTTTCCCCTCAATTATTTCTTTTAAAACTGCCACAATCCAACCCCCCCTCCAGCAAACCAGGTGGGGAAAGCAGTGCGCGGCCCCTTGGACCAGCCAAGCCCTGGGCAGGAAGGCAGCGCCGCGGGAGGGGGCCGGGGCACGGGCGGGCTGAGTGCCGCCCAAGAGCGGCCGGGGCGGCCGGCCGGGGCGGGGGACGCGGCAGCGGGGAAGGCAGCCCCTGGGCGCGCAGGCCGGCGTCTGTTTTCCCAAGCACGGCAGAAACGCGCGGTGTGCAGCACTCATTTGGCCTTGCTCATGCCGAATGCCTGCAGAAATGAAGGGTTTAGAGTGAGGGGAAACAGGCAGCTCAGAAGTAATCACCAATTACTATGTTAAAAATTGTAACAGCGTATTTCCATTWGGCTGCTAGGATGTGCTGGGTTTTGCTATGTCTAACTCAGGTCATACTGGGAGCTCACGGGAGATGCCCAAGAACTTTGCACTTAAATACGTCCTTGCTTGTCTTTGAGCCCGATTTGGTTTTCACCCACAGCAATCTGTACCGCCGCCTGTTTCTCCACAACGATCGTGGCTTGTCGCCTTCGAAACCACCGACAGCRGAGGTGATGGAGCATGGGCCTGGGCAGGCCCCCCTGGGCTCTCCCGGAGCTGTGGCCCTCCAGGGRTGGTTCCTGCCTTGCGGGAGTATTTAGGAAACTCTCGGCTCGCTAATTTTTACATGCGTGTAGCAGATGCCCCTGTTGCTTTTGCATCTTTGTGKTTTTTTGACAGCTGTGTCTTTGCTCGGGTTTGATCTAGCAGGACATTAACCCACAAGCACCCAAAGCTATCTGCTCCTAGGCTGCGGCTCTGAAACAAGTCAAGGTGACGTTGACAGACCTTCTCCCTCCTTTGTCTTTCTGAGCCAGCAATAAATATTGATTTTAATAGACTGACTCATACCCCTCTCTATCATAGCACTTGTCAGCAGCAGAGCTCAGGCTGCGCCACAGAGCAGACAAGCACTTTTCTCTGTTTCTTGCTGAAAGCCAGGGGTGCAGAGGTGGGAATAACTTCCCCACAATTGCTCAGCAATTCAAAATTTGGCAATTCTCCCCAAATTTGGCGATACACTCAAAGAAAACTATTATTTGTGGCATTTTTGTGATTCATCTTCTCTCCTTTCACCAGCACCAAGCTGGGTGTTCAGAGGCAGCCTCCCTGCCCCAACTCTAACTGCAGAAGTTTTATGGGTTTAATATTTGTGGTTAYGAAACACCAGAGAATGGAGAGAGATTAGCATAAATTCAGGCAAGAGGATCAATTACTCTCTGTTTGGTTTATTAAACATGCTAAACCTCAAAGTTTTTTTTCAGTTGGTAGAGCTACCTGAACTGCCTACAGATGCTGTGTTAAAGAAATGAGCTTTATTAGTGGTCAAGGGAAGTAATGAAGCTGCCTTTGAGCTCCCATGAGCASCAGCCAACCTCGCACAGGGGTCTGCGTATCCTTCTCCTTTCAGAAGCTGCCCTTGCCAGACCTGCCACGATTGGCCAGATCATGTCTTGAAAGTTATAAGTTACTGAAAAGAGAATTTATAATGGGAAATGTTAGTCTTTAGAGAAAATCTTAACATTTTGAGAATGTGTAGGAAATACACAGCTGTGCGCATTGCACATAGACACCTGCCCTTGTATACACACTTGCCTGTCCACATGCCGATTAGGTACCTCCTCTGGGACTCAGGTGAGAAGTGAGTTCCTTCAGCCAGATGATATAATGTTATTATTACTGATGTGCTAATAATTATTGACTTGTCAGTGGCATAAAGCTAAGGATCAAGGGGAATGATTATGCATAATGATCCTGCAGATTATCATAGATAATCATAGAATCGTAGGTAGGAAGGGACCTCTGGAGGTCATCTAGTCCAACCCTCAGCGTACCCTGTACGGGGACTGAACCCGCAACCTTGGCATTAGCAGCACCACCCTCTGACAAACCTTCTAGGTTTGAACCAATAAAAAGTGTTTCTCCAATCTCTGCAGGAGCTTGTTTTATTTTTGCTTCCTGATCCCAGACAGGCAGTTCCCGGAACATGTTTGAGGAACCAGCTGAGCTGAAATACCCCCTCATGACGTTTACTCAGGGTTTTGTGTCGCCTTCTCCTCCCCTCTAACAAGCATTGCCACCAAGGCTGCAGCTCCCCCTTCCCTGTATTTTGCCGTAGAAGATGTGCCAGGGATACGCTGCACAGATTTCCCGGCTAGGAAGCATGCATGACTTTCTGTTCATCTCTCTCAGTACCACTCAGCTGACTGCTCGCAACTCACAGCAAAGGTCTTTTTGCAGAGTTTGTAACAGGCTGCTGTTGGGCATCAGATTTGGGCTCAGCCTGCTGCACGGCCAYGCGATGCTGCTGAAGGCCGTGTCCAGCACCTCACTCGCAAAGGAAAGGTGAGGAAARGGGAAACATGGTCTAGCGGGTCAAGCGCAGGACTGAAGCCAGCTCCCACAGCTCACCAGTTCAGTAGGCAGCAAGGTCAGAAGGAGGGAGAACCCTAAATCTGCTGGAAAGRAGAGGGAAGGTGGGGATAGGAAAAAAGTGAGAGCTTTGTGGGAAAGAATAACTGATTTGAAATAAGTACCGATCATTTTTAATTAACGCACAAAAAACAGACTCTAATGATTTTATATCTGAGGCCTTGGTTGTCCCTGCCACAATCYGAATCTGGGACCCCACCAGGACTGCTGAAATACAGCAACAGTGTGATTAACTTCTGGGAGCCTGTTTGTGTTGGAGTTACCCTAGAATAACGGGAGGATGTAAACCCTTGAGTAATGCCAGCAGATACAYGCACACTCCCCCTCCTTCCCACAAACGCACGCAATAAGATTAAGTCTTGTCATTACTCATCTATCTTCTGATAYGTGCTGCTTCAGAATTAACTCTCTGTGCCACCGTAACGGTGGAGACCAGTTTCTGGCCACGGAGCTGCTCAGATCTGGCTGCTTCCCGACAGTCTCCATCACGGACAGTGCAGYGCAGGGGGCTGCCAGCGACATCAGATTATTTTTTACTGAAAATAACTGCACRGTGGCTGCAACGAGCAATGTGCAGGTGCAGGGTGTTTACTGAGACTGGAGAAGGGTCGGGGCAGATGACAACTACAGCAAGACCACAGGGCAAGCTTTGGAGAGCAATAACACGCTGCAGCTCTGCTAATGGCACAGAACGAATAACCACAATGCTGCAACTGCAACGGACAGGTTGGGTTCTTGCCAGAGGACGGCAGYGCTGATTATAACTTTTATTAAAACTGATAACTGTAATAGTGCCTTTTATCTGACAGCCCCAAAGCATTTTCCAAGCCTCAAAAAGTATAGTACGATGGATAGCACAGGAGTGGCTCCTTACACCAAGATAACTGATATTTGCACACGCTTCCGCAGTGCGTGCTGGAACTGCCGCTGAGCCGCCTCTGCGCACGAGCAGTTTTGTGCCCCAGCCTTGCTCAGCGTGTCCACTGGAAGGAGAGCGAGCGTCCGCTCTCCTAGTGAGAGGCTGCAGGATGATGCAGGGACAGAAGCGGGAGGATTAAGGTTGTCCAGGTGACTAAATCTGGCACTGCCTAACTCCAAATGGGAGACTACACTCTAAATGTGAATACAGCCTGAATAGTCTTTTAAAACWTCTGTAATTACAGGTTGGATTTTAAAGTGTATCTATAAAAAAAGGGGTGTGTGTGTTGGGGGGGGGGGGAAGATGTGCATCCTGAGGAGGACTGTAAGGGACCTGCCACCTACAGGGATTCTCCTCCACGGAGCAGAACAGAGGCATGAGGTGTCCTGGAGAAAAGTGGAACAGATTATCAGTCCCAGCAAGGCAGAGAGCACAGGGGCCAGGCTGCAGACCCCTCAGAGAGGAGAAGGAGCTGAGGCACACTRCATTTTATCCACACCCAGCTGGCAAAGCCCAGGTGCAGAAATTTGCCTTTGAAAGCCCAGACTTGAGTCACCTGGCATCGGGATGATCCTTCATATTTTCGATGTGGTGGTAATGGAGTGGCCTTGCTGCTAACTGGAATCTAGCCTGGCTGGGAAGTGCTTCTTCCCCTGGTCCTCTCCTCTGCCCTGTAGGTTAGGGGGCTGTTAGCACTTCACCTCTACAAACAAAACTGCTCTTTCAATTTAAAAATGGCTTTTCTGAGAGACTCCATAGATCCTGAGGAGATGCCCAGAGCAAGCACGGAGCAGATCCTCAGGCTACCAGGTATTCCCCTGCCCGGTGGGCAACACTGTCGCTGGACGTTCCAGCCGCAGGTCTGGGTAAGCGGCTCCCCAGGGGCCTGGCACCCCGGTGCTTGTCTGGGAGTAGGGGTGGCTGTGKGAAAGGTGAGGAAGGGTGGTAGATACCCATGTTTAGTGATCCCCTCAGGGAAGAGTCTTCTAGACTCGCAGCCCAAGGGTGACAGGAAAGGCCATAGGTCCCCCTGGCAAGGGGAGGTCAGGGTGGCCCCAGCCCCCCTTTGCCGGAGGGGCAGTGCAGCCTGCGGCTCGTCTCGGCAAGCCCGGACGCCTGGGTCCCCGAGCTAACCCCTTTGTTGCTCCAGGTGCCTCGGTGCTGCAGCACCCTCCAGCCCACCCCGGGAAGAGGCACCAGGCAAGCCCCTGCCAGGGTTTGCAGCCCGCCCCCGGGCTGGGCTCCCTCCTCCTCCTCCTCCTCCTGCTCCTGCTCCTCGGCTCAGCAGCGCGCTAGGACCCGGCGGCGCGGGCGGGGGATGCGCCGGGTCCGGGGGGGGGTCCCGGGGCTGGGGGGTCCCGGGGGCTGGGGGCCTCCTGGGCGGTCCCGGCCGCTCCCCGCCTCTCCCGCAAGGGCGCAGCAGCGGGGACCTTCGCACGACGGCGGAGGCGCGGAGCCGGCTGTGAGCAAGATTTGAGGKGGAATCGGGCAAAAAGGCGAGGGAGAAGCCGGAGCAGGCGCAGGGCGCAGCGGGGGCTCGGTGCAGAGCTCCGCCCGGGAGGGGGTCGCGGCGCCCATGGACTACGGCACGGCYGGCCCCGGCCCTGCTCCGGGCCCCCCCAGCGGCAACCAGACCCTGGGCAAGATGCCGCAGCCCCCGCTGGAGCTGCAGGTGGTGACCATCCTGCTGGTGCTGCTCATCTGCGGTGTGGGCATCGCGGGTAATGCGATGGTGGTGCTGGTGGTGCTCCGCACCAAGCACATGTTGACCCCCACCAACTGCTACCTCGTGAGCCTGGCCGTGGCTGACCTCATCGTCCTGCTGGCAGCTGGGCTGCCCAACATTTCGGAAGTGGTGGCTTCTTGGGTGTATGGCTATGCTGGCTGCCTCTGCATCACCTATGTGCAGTATCTGGGCATCAACATCTCAGCCTGGTCCATCACTGCGTTCACGGTGGAGCGCTACATCGCTATCTGCCACTCCATCAAGGCGCAGCTCCTGTGCACCGTGTCCCGAGCCAAGCGCATCATCTCCTCGCTGTGGCTCTTTCATCTCGCTCTATTGCCTCATGTGGTTCTTCCTGGTGGACACATCCCAGGTCACCTTTTCGGATGGGGTGCAGGTCAGCTGTGGCTACCGGGTCTCCAGAAGCCTTTACATGCCCATTTATTTCTTGGACTTTGCCGTGTTCTACAYTATCCCGTTGGGGCTGGCAACTGTTCTCTATGGGCTCATTGCTCGCGTCCTCTTCACAAGACCCCTGCCCACCTCGCCGCAGCACGCCTGCCTCGGCTCTGTGCACCAGGGCAGCTCTCGCAACCTCTCCTGCCGGGGCAGTGAGGGGGCCCTGAGCTCCCGCAAGCAGGTAGGGGCACTGCGTTGGGCTGGAGGCAGCTCTGAAAGGTCTCTGTGCTTGGAGGGGGGAGATGCTCCAGGGCTCGGGCACTCCAGTGCTTTACTTCCCTTGGTTCCCAATGTTCCTGGGGAGTGCAGCTGGGTTCCAGTGTGACCTAGGAGAGGCAGAACAGCAGGGATGGCTGCTGGATAATTAATGATTAATTACCCCCATAATGAGAGGAGTGCTAGGCCATGTTATGCCAACAGGACTCACCCCCCAGGCAAGGTCCTGTGCAGGTAGCCTGGGATTTAGAGGAGCAAAGGGAGAGCTGGCACAACCCCACCTCCCTGCCCTCCAAGCCCAGGCACCACCACTGCCTCGGGGCTCCCTGCAGCAGGGAATGCGTCTCTGTGACCACGGCTTGTTTTCCCTCTCTGTGACTCCTCTGATTTCTCTCTCTCCCTCTTTTCCTTCCCGTGTTCTTTTGCTCTTGTTTCTCCTCTCTCTTTCTCTCTGCCACAGACAGTTTACTTTCTTGTCCCCATCTCCTTAGACAGGTCAGGGCCTGGAGATGGGACACTCTTGCCTGCTAGCAGGTGGTTTGCAGGGAACCTTCCCATTCAGGTTTCAAACCTTGAATAAGCTGAGACATGGGCTATCTTAAAAGAAAGACGTGTGCTTTTCTGGGCAGCCCTGACGGAGGTGAGCTGCCTGCTTTACTGCTGTCACCCGGTAAATAAAAAGCTTGACGGGCTCTCGAGAGATGGTTTTCTCTGGACCTAACTACAAAAGTTGTCTTCTCAGTTGAACTAATGGCAGTGTAACTTAGAAGCAGAGCTCATACAGGACTAAGTCCATGGAGACAAATTTGGCTTTTAAYTGACATATTCAAGTCATTTAGTGAGATGTGAAGTTTGGTGGTAGGATGCCTCATGCGGCCCCGTCCCTGCCGTGGCTCTGTTACTGTCCAGAAAGCCTCAGAGATGGGAAACCTCCCCTTCGGTATCTAGCTGAGAGCCATCTGGCTTTAAGCAGCAAATTGCTGAGGGTCTGATTTGATTATTAGAGTTTACAAAGAGAAGTAKAGGCAAGTTGTTAATGCCAGAATCAAGAAGCTAGATGTTGATTTGTGGAATTACTCTCTAACTGTTYTTGCTTTGCCGCTTTCTTGGCACTACAGCAGCTATCAGCATAAAATAAGTGAGYATCCTGGACCCAAACTATTTGTTGTCTATCTGTGAAGCATGAATGCCAGSCAGAATTCTGCTTGGTGGACCAGAACATCCTTTTCCAAGCTGTGGATAGGACTGAGTCCCAGGTGGCTCCTTGGTGTGGTAGGAGGTGAGGGACCATCTTCATGTGGCATCTGTGGGGGCTGCAAGCTGCCTGCCTGCCCCAGCCCRCTGGAAGAAGTGTGCCAATAACTGAGGATTAACACCAAAGCTGTACGCAGGGCCCAGGGAGCAGGCTCTCCTCTGAAGGTTAAAAAAGCCCCACCAAATATTTGTGAATAAATGCCAGCATACATGCGGCACTCCAACCATTTCTTTACCTGCCACTGAGGTGTGGGGAGACTTTACACCACTTTCACACTTCACTGCTGTCTTTCCCCATCTGGCTGCTGARGAAGCTGCTTTGCAGGAGGGAGATGGTGGTTGGGGGGGGGAGGACAGTTTTGTGCTGGCTCCACAGCAGATGCTTGTTTGCATGGAGGACCCGGAAGCYGCTGCAGAGTGCTTTGGTGCCAGCTCCTTGCAAATGTTTCTTMTTGCAGTAAGGGAAAGCAGCAGAGATGTGTGAAAACCTGTATGTTGGAAAGTGCCTTGTGCCATCAGCTGCTCATCCCACAGCCAGGTGACATGCTGCTTGGTCTGGACCCTGCAGTCTTGCTAGGGAAAGCTTAAAAGGTGTTAGCAAAGTCAGTGTCAGGGTGAGTCAAAGATAATTTTACTGTTTAGGCAGTGCTTTCACCAGGAGAGCACAGTGACCCTGGTGCCCAGCTGAGCTTCTGTTCAGATTGCTGCTGCTGTGCCTTGCCCCAGCCATTGCATTGCTCCCCCCAAAATGGGAGGAGACATCACTGCATCTCAGATAGGACCATGGACACTGCTTTGCCATAGCTGATGCTGGCTTAGGAGCTCATAAGTGGGTTTATTTGTTAGTCACCAGACACCCATTTTTCTCCATTGACTATACAGAGCTGGAGTGGTGATGAATGTTTTACTGTGGAGATGCTGAGTTCAGCGGTAGGACTCAGCCCATGTGATCCTGGAAAGTCTGTCTGTTGCACTGCTTGATTTTTTTTTTTTTTTTGAGGGTGAGGAGGCTGGCTTTCCCTCACTGCTACCTCTAAAGCACCCAGGTCCAGAGCAGGGCAAGGCAAGGCCCAGGTTTCACCATGCCCATAGAAATGAAGACCTACGAAAATGAAGCTCTGCGGATGTGAACACCAGACACCAAAYGTGTGCTTTGTCTGCTGGTGAGCGACCACTGGAGGGAGCAGGTTTCCTAAAAAAGGATGCTGAAATTCAAGATGATGGTGCCCTGGCCAAGGAAGGGTGACACTGGTGGGGATGGATATCTGTGGCTGCTAGCCAGGCAGGGTGAGGCTGCATGAAGGCAGTTTCACATGCACACTGTGAAAACGGATAGATGGATCCCGCTGCAGTCCTTACAAGACGCTGATCCCACTGACCTGAGAAGGCTGCTGGCAGGGGTTTGTACCTGGCTCRGCCTGCAGAGCTGCCTAGTGGGCTCAGAGCCACTCCTTCGCTTTGGCACCTGGGATTTAGTCAGGGATACGTATATATTGCAGCAAATACTTTGGTTACTCAGCAACATAAAACACTGGCTTATCTACYTGAGCATTTTTTAGTTAAATCAACTGATTTAGCAAAATACCTCACCTTGCTCTGCAAAACTTTGTGCTGCTCTGAGGGTGCTGGAGTTCCCTTGTCACCAGGTGAGGTGTGGAAACAGGTTTCCAGGCACAGAGACAGTGGTGCGGAGCGTTTCATTCCCCTTGATGGAGATGTGAACGCGAGTTTGGGGTAGACCATTACGCTTTAAGGAGAGGAGGYATACTGTGTCATACACGACTTTGCTCAGGTGGCGCCCAGGAGAACGCGGTCCGTGTCGATGGGTGGCTTTAAAGGGCCCATTTCAACGTTACCAAACGCTCGGGGCCTTTTGCTGGCTCGTCTTGCAGTMTGGATGCAATGTCCTAGGAGAGGACTGAACGCATTTAGTGAGAAAGAGGTAATAAATCCTTGMAGCCTTGTTTCCACAGCCAATTTCCTCTCCTGGGGCAAAGATAACAATTTTCAAAGGGCTTCAGGATGTGTATTGGGAAGTGCTTGTTCGATCACAGAGCTGCTGCGGTCTGGAAGTAGGTGCTCTGGGAGCAAACCAACGCTAAATCGGCCGAAGCTGGGCGAGTGCTCGCTGGGTCTGCTGGCATTTCCATAACAACCAGCTGAAAAGAAGGGGCAGTTACAGCTAAAAGGCAGATGAATCACTAGTTCTTTTCCATACTTATTTTCCATTGGTCTCAGAAATTACTGGAACTAACTTTTCCAGTAACTTTTTTCAGCCCTACTAAGGTACCCTCCCTCTGTCACTGCTGCTACTTTTAAGTGTGTAGATTACTGTTCACAAACATCGTGGTTCTCTGCACAATAAACCAAGGCAGAGAGTTACAACAGTCAAAAAATCAAAGTTTAAGACTCCCAAGAAAGCAGACGAGCAGTATTAATTTGTTAGCTTTAAAGGAGCCATTTCGGCCGCACAGAAAGCTCCTATCCAGAAGTGATACCTGTCAGAGAGCAGAGCTAAGGGCACAAGTCCAGGGGGTCACTGCGCAGCCCTGGKGGGGTCATTTTGCACCTTGGGCACCGAGACAACTGCTGTGGTGAGTGATGGGTGTCCGTGTTTCAGTGGGGATCTGCGTAGGTGTAATATTTCGCTTTCCTGGGACATATTTTGCAGCGAACCTGCTGCTGAGGACTGCTAAAACTGGCAGATGCCCACYGTTCGTGTCCCAGAGATGCTCCTTTGAGGAGGGCTGGACTAGGGGGCCTGCAGTCTCACTGGGCAAGGCATGGAGCTTGCCCAAATCTCCCAAATCTCCCAGGAGAATCAGTCTGGATAAATTCCTTAGCAGAGGGAAATTAAATGCTGATTGAAACTGTAGGTAGGATCGCTTAAGATGAGCAGTTGGTTGCATTTGGTGTGTAATCAGCTGATTACAACCATTTTGCTCAAATCGGTTGCATTCAGATTCTCAGATGTACCAACATATGGCAAAAGCAAGTCTCTTTACAAACTTGTAAAACAGGCAAACGTAGTTTTATCGGCATGGTCTGAGCTCTTCCTGCATAGACAGAGACGGTCTCRGTCGCTCTGCTGTGGAGTCGGGTCTCTGCACCCAGCTGCTCCCTGTCTGTCTCTTCCAGGCTGATTTCTCACAATAACCGTTGCTTCTCCCAGTGGTGTGTAACCTCTACCATGTTGTGTATCTTTTCCCATTAACTGGTAACAATCTCTCTTGCAGTTACTGATTTTTTTTTTTTTTAATCATTGCAAATCTTTAGCATCATGTTCATCAGTTTCGTTATCATCATCAGTAAAAACACTCTGGGCGACATCTACAAAGACAAATCAAGATTGCCATGAAATCCATCTCATCCTCAAGACTTCATTCCTCTACTGTTGCCAGCTGGGTAAATAACATCTTTTTTTAGAAAGTTTTTTTAATTTGTTCTGAATGGTCCATCCCTGTTGTCCTGTATGCCTATCTGCTGTAACCACAGGATCACAGATAAAGGTGGTTAGAGAGAGAAGCAGAGCTCATGGGTCTCATTCACACGCGCTGCCTGTGCAGCGTACAGAGGCAAGGCAAGACCTGCCCCTTGCTGTGCTGACTTGGCACCTTGGAGCTCTCCGTTCCCAGGTCTTGCCATGCAGACTGCAGCAATACGGTCTCACCACCGATGTGAAGACACGCCTGCTCTTGGCTCAGGGCGATTGAGTCTGGCTGGCCTGGCATGCGGCAAGAGCCGTGCCGGCAGCTAATGAGTTGATCATAGTCAGCGACGCACCAAGTGCTGCTGAAACCACTGCTGTCTGCTCCCTGAGCCATCTGCTCAGGAGGATTTCGGAAAGACGGACGGGCATCGCCGTAGCAGTTACATTGCAGACAGGATGGCTTGGAACCAAACGCCTGTGAGATGGCGCTCGCTTTTGTGGAGCCAGCCAGCCCTTACAGGTAAGGCACCGAGAAGCTCCGAAATTACCTTTCACTGACACATCTTGTACAATCTCTTACATCCTTCCCAAAAGGCAACAGACTGGCAGCAAGCACATTGCAGTCTTAGCAAGAGCCTAACAACTCGCAATATCTTTGTAAGATCTTATTCTGGGAAATGTCTTCACATTCCCAATAAACCACGCACAGCAAAACACTGCTATTTTGGCTTCAACTTGACAACAGTTTTTCTTTCTTGTGGGGAAAGTTTTGTTGCCACTGCCAGCCACCCCTGATTTCCACTCAAAGCATTACAGGAAAGCAGAATTGCTTGTAACAGTAAAAAAATACAGTACAAGAAAAGCTGACAGAGTATGAAGGTGATCTGAGTGCTTATTTCCTTATAGAGAATTGGAGTCATTGCACAACCCCCTTTTTTGATGTTTGAAACACCACTGCCTTAATACGYGTGTGGCACCCCTGTTTACTCGTGCTTCCCTCCTTGAGGACACGTGTATGGTGTAAATATTTGCTGGAGGATGACTGTCACCTACCAGAACTAACTGTCAAAATTGTTTGGATCACCAGAGTTTCAGTGCAAAAAACATCCTTAAGCTYGAGTCCAGCTGAAGGCAATTACCACCCTCTTCTGAATTCTCAGTGTCTCCTTGTTCCTAATATGTTAATGTAGTACTTCCCTAGAGCACTGCACATTAAAATAACCCATACCAATTAGCTAARTATCTCCCATACCAGCATGAGTGAGGAATTTGTGTAGGACTCCAGGAACTCTGCTCTGCTGCCAGTGCTGCTGCCCTGTACCGGGAGGCTCTCGATGGAAACAGCGTAGGTGGTGTAGGAAGTCTGTCAACCCGGGACAGGGAGTTGAGGCATACTCTGCAGTACCCTCGGACCTTGGGATCCTACCTTTGCGCAGGTTAGTTTCTCCATTGATTCCTTATGAGCAATCTTCAAAATTGCTTTCTATTGCAGAAATTCCCTTGATTATTTCCAACTCATTTCCAGGCTAACGGATGTTTATCCTAAAGCATTTTAATGCTTAAAAGGTAGGTGAAAACCCATCATTTAAGGGTTTTATTTATGCAAAATTGTTTCACGGAACAAAATAGATTCAGAGAGAAATAGAATCCCCTCGTCTGCACACTTATTTAGATCTTATTTATTACGAATGCTTAGAGAGAGATGCGAGTGCTACACAGACTTTGAATTAGCTGTCTGCACAGTTTTTTTCCAGGTGGGAAGGCTCTGCTGGGGATCTAGCCTCATCTGACTATTTTTCTTTTTGCATAACTGCACTGAAAGGTGACCAAAATGCTGGCTGTCATCGTGGTCCTCTTTGCCCTCCTGTGGATGCCTTATCGCACGCTGGTGGTGGTGAACTCCTTCGTGGACCCTCCATACCTGAACATCTGGTTCCTCCTCTTCTGTCGGATGTGCATTTACCTGAATAGTGCCATCAACCCCATCATTTACAACCTGATGTCCCAGAAATTCAGAGCTGCTTTTAGAAAGATATGGAGGTGTGAACAGAGGAGCACCGAGAACCACCCCTCATACACTGCCTCRGTGTACTACAGCATCAGGAAAGACTATTCTCACAACAGCTCCAGTCACAACGTTACTGGACAAGAAGATCTCAACAGCTTCCCTGCACTGGCAAAGAAAAGCCAGGCTGCCAAAGGAGCACCAGGACCCTGAAACAACCCAGGCAGTGGGAGCTGTGTGGCTGTATGCACTGCATTGGGAAAGTGCCAATAGAAATTGCTTTGGCATTGCAGCGAGCTTAAATTAGTACCTCTCTAGGGCATTTAACAAAACAGATTTGTAGAGACAAAATAGTTTGCTTTTCTTTAATGCTAATTTATTCTTGCTTGGTGAAGTAGTAGGCATGGGTCAATGTTTAGCATCTTTAAAGAATTTGCAGTTAAATACAGTATTGCAATGCCATTCTGTGCTATGTGCAAATGCAACTCTTCAGCTGGGCCAGAGCATTGAAAGGAAATCCAGAAAAAGAAAGGCTTGCCTGGAAAAAACCCTTCCTGCTGGACCAGTTTTCTTGTAGGTTGGAATTCACTCATCCAAATTTAGATGTCTATAACATAGCAACCCCCATGTGGGCTGCTCCACTAGAGTCCTGTTATAGTTAGTGGAGATAATCAGGCGCGTCCAGAAGGTGGCTTGTCTCACCTCGGGGAAGTCGTGTGAGGAAGGCACCTGCTTAGGAGGAGCTGAGTGATTCCCTAGATGTGACCGTTCCTCTCCGCTGACTGTGAAGGAACCAAGCTGAGCATCTCGGATGGAAAATCCTGTTYTGGAGGTCTGAGGCTGGCTGTCCTGGCTCTCATCCCGTGTTTCTGGGAATGCTGCCGTGCTAGGAGCACATAAACCCGAGGTCCAGRCTGGCTGCATCTGCTACAGGAAAAGAAAAAAAATTAATACGAATGAGTGCTCCTTAAGATAGTAGTAATATTTCCAACATCTTGGTCTGCTTTTTTTCTGGATAATTTTCTCTTTTCTGCCTAAATTCCTGCAGTTGTTCCACGGGATGTTGCAGCTCTGTTCTGCCCAGTGCGGTGCAGTGCGCACCACTGCTCAGGTGCTACGCTCTGCCCCAGGTAGAGCTGCATTACAACAGCAGCTAAAGCCATTTGCTTATTTTCTGAGAATAATTCATGAAAATTTGTAAAGTGTTTTGTGGTAAGTGACGTGCTAACTATAGGGCACGGACAATCCTCCTTGCTGTTACCATCTAATAGGCACAGTGCATGCTCGCTACCTAACACRCAAGAAACCAGCCCAAGGCCACTTGCCCCAGACTTGCAAGAGACTATCTCGACTAGGAATAAAATGTAAAAGGCTACATGTGAACCAAATGCTAAATTTGCCAAATAAAATAAGTAACCACCAGTAACCCTGAAGTGACTGTAAAAAAATTCTTCTTAGAGCAGTTAATTCAGCCTCACTATTTAACATTGGTTTTCAGTGAACTGTAGCATTAAATGATCTCATGATTTTACTTCCACCTTGGAAAAGACTTGTGTGATATTTCTCAGAGCACAAGGCTTTAAGTAACCTGTATATCTATGGAAAATAACTTGCCTGCCTGAGTCAGAACAAGACCTATGCTTTCCACCAGGGAGCAGAGAACTGTTCAGGATCTACTGCGGTTTGGTGTAAGGTGACTTTGCATGATAAGTATATTGTGACTTATTAAACTACCTATTCTGGACCCAAAATAATTATGSAGTGAAGAAAAAGAATGTTGTTTTTTCAGGTATATGTGAAATACCGTTTGTTTGGAATTGAAGAATTCATGTCATTTTTGTGCTTTTTTGTGTATACTAGGACTTTAGGAACAAAGATCCTCTTTATTGCTGTTAAAGAAGTTCTGTGTGTGGTTTTGGGATTTGCTTCTTGAAGGAAATGAAAATGCCTTGGCCACAGCCAGAGAAAATTGTTCCACTTAGCAGAAGAAACTGGGAAGAGAAATGATTTGCTGGTGACAAGCTTTCCCTCTAGCACAGACACTTTTTCCCTTAACACAAGCTTTTCCTCAGCAGACAGAAAAAGCCTGGCAGCCCGAGGGGCAGCTCGAAGTAGCGCACGGGGAAGGGGAGCCGGGGCCGTGCGGCAGGAGGCTGCCGGGGGCCGGGGCTGGCCGCGCCTGCGTGCACCGTGCGGGGCTACGGGTCGTCGCCGTGTTACGGAGCYGTAACTAGAGCACGGACGAGGGCAGGTCTGCATCGTGAACCCCGCTCCTGGTGATCTCTGCGTCACTACCTAGGAACTGCTTTTTACCCCCTGTAGCAGCCTCTATCTGAACGTATTTAACCCCCAGAACGGCAGCTGGGTGCTCCTGTCTCTGCAGCTCAAAAAGCGGCTAAACTCACACTTGTGAGGTTGAAAGTGAGTGGGAAGCCACTAAAATTTAAAGGACCTTTTAAGTCTCTGGAGGAGTTGCCCAACTTGAATTATGCCCCAGAGCTTTTGTGTTGCTCACTTGGCTGAACAGTTTAAAAGGGAAATAACTTATTGTACCATGTGAGTTAAGGATTTATGCTTCAGCTTGAAGGAGGTAAAACACCTCTGGTTGAGAGGTTTTTCAGTGCAGCAACCTGAGAGCGGATCCTGTCAAAAGAAACAGGATTTCTAATCCATCCCGGGGACATGAAGTGCAGTTTGCCCCACGGCTGCGTCAGCCGCTGTTCACGAGCGCTGCGGGGGACGTGCACGAGCGCGTCTCCTAGACGCCAGCCCGGGCGCTCCTCGCGGAGGAGCGGTTTCGGGTAGCGTCGCATCAGACACCCCAGGCACGCGCCGGCGGCACCCAGCCCCAGGCAGCCGGGGACTGCAGGGGAGAGCGTTCGTTCCTCCCCGTTCCTCCCCGTTCCTGCCTCCTCTCCACCAGACCCGTGCTGCTATGACGGGGCTGTGGAAGGAAAGGGGAAAAGAGAGGAACAAATTGGCYCTTGCTAGCAATGCGGTAAGCTGGTGTTTCCCTGCAAGCACGGCAGGGTGGGAGAGGAGAAAGCTGGGACTCTGCATCCCCCGGCTGCGCGTTTTGGATACGACAAATAACCGGGTGACAGCAGGAGAGCAGCTGCCGGCTCGTGGCACGGCAGCGCGCGGAGGATGGTGCCTGCCCGGAGGCGTCGGGCGCACGGCCCGGCTCCTCCAAGGACGAGGACGGGTTCATCTGCTGCCTTTACCCCCCGGCCCTGCGGCAGGCATCCGGGGAAGAGCAGCAGGAAATGCAGCTTGGTCCCCTGGCTGCATGGGAAGAGGATTTAGTGTCCGAGCTTGGAAACCCTTCTGCATCCTGACCTAAGGCATTCCTCAGGCGTGAGATATGCTGCTGGACAGGCAGCTCCTGTCTCTGTCACACCAAGTGGCAGCTCAGTGCCAAAGCACTTCCAGCAGGATCTTTTGCATCTTCCCAGTCTTTGCTGTTCCCCTTTATGCTTTTTTCCCCAGACAGTGACAGAGACCTTCTAAAAATACTGTTCTCTTAATTAAGTTTCAGCCTCAGGCCAATGGCTAATTGATGGYTCTGAAAGTTTTGTTCAACATACGTGGGATTCAATTAAAAACCAGCTCTCTTTTTCCCTTTCTGCCCTTATCTGCCAAGCACCGCGTGACCCTTTGTTATTTCTCGAGGAGTAATTGGCAGATAAATTCCTCCGGCACCACGAGATCTCCAGCAAACGCACCGGAGCGTTAAACGTGTGAGTCCCGGCTCCTCCTCCCCACGCTTATTCCAGCGTGTTGGGGGSTTTGAGAGCGTTTCAAGGGGAGGTCGTGGAGGAAGGTCAGCATGCAGCTTGCTAAGGAGATGCTGGTGGAGAGGACGGGCAGCTGCGTGCTGTCAGGAGATCAGTCACCAGCGGAAAGGAGCTGAAAGGAATAGCTCTGCTGCCGGAGGCTCCGGCCGACGGCTCCCGGAGGGCTCCGCGGCAGAGGCGCTTTGGAGGCAGGCAGCCGAAGCCCGAGCCCTGGCRCGCCGCTTGATCCTGTTAGACCGGCAGCAGCAGTTTAGTATCAGCGAAGCTGCAAATCTGCGGCGGTGGATCAGCGCTGCAGGAGCTGGGGACAGGACCCCAGCTGGGATTTTCCAGATTCTTTTGGTAGCTGAACTGATTTCTATCCGCAGCCAAAGTCACCAGTCCAACCAGTTTCTCCCATGTATCATCACTGTAAAGTAATATAGACTTGTAAGCAGTAGAGATGCACGTGGCTTTAATTCGGAAAGAAATAGAGGTCTCCCCCTCCTTCTCTCTCCTCCAAAAGGCACTTGGTCTGCTTTATGCATCTGCAAAGTGCTTCTTGCTATTCTGCTTCTCTTCCTCTTTAAGCCCTGATCCTGCTTTCCTAGYTGCTTGCTGCCAGCCCAGGAGAGAAAGCCGGCTCTGCCGCCAGCACCGAAGCTAGGAGGAGCCTGAGCCCAGCCGCCGCAGCGCAGGGGGCTCAGCTCCAGCRTTACTTGCTCCCTGCAAGTGTGTGAAGGACAGAAAAGAGAAAAGAGCAGGATGAAAAGCAGTTCAGACACTAAACTGAAAAGCAATAGAGAGAAAACCTAGACTCTCRAGCAGCCTCGCAGAGCCCTGGAGCCACTGAAGCCATTTAACCCCCACCCCCTCGACCCTGTTTTTCTGCCTTGCTGTTCTTCTGGGTTAGAGGAAGACATAGGCTTCAGTTTTTCATTTCTCTAAAAGATCCCAGTTTAGATGAAGGGATAAAAGAAGACATGAGAAGGAGATGATTATTAAGCTCAGCCTCTCCCTGCTCACTGCCAGAGCCTCATCTTCTCCAAGCCAAGCTCCCAGTGCTGGGGGCAGCATCCCCAGTGGGTCATATGCCCCTCTGGCAGGGTAGAGTGGATGAGACCCACACCACGGAGGCCACAATGATCCATGGCCACATGATCCAGAACTGGAGGAGCTGAGGCTCCTAGATGATTTCTTTCAGCTGCAGACCTGTAGCTTGGGACTTGTTTGCTCCCACTGCCAAATACTTTAATTTCCCAGTGTTGATGTGTCAGTAATCAGTACAAGATCTCAGATATGCAGTGCAGAGACAAACCCAATTATCTCCAGAGAACATGGCTGTAGTGTCACATTTGCTGATACCGGATCTATGTGGCCCCAGGTCCCTTGGTATAAACTGGATGTGGATCAGGCAGGAGCACATGATGGCATTTCTGCTGACTCAGCCAGAATTCACCCTCTGGTATTTAGCCCTGGGGGCACAGCCTCCTCAGCAATAGCCTTCTGTCCTGGCCTGCTGTGTGTCTGGCCACTTTTTTGCCCTTTTCTGTCCCAGAGAAACTGTAAAATACCATAAAATACGGCCCCTTTTCAATCTGGTCTGGCTCCTGGCTGCTTCTTTGAACTAATTAGCTCTAGCGGGCCCCAATTATGGAGCTGCTAGTAAGGCTCGAGGGATAGTCCTACAGCAATATTAATGTGATTGCTCAGAAGTTACTCGTTTCTTTTGCAATCCGTATTTTGCAAGGCCTCCTGAGGTCTTGATGGTCAACACTGCCCTCCTGGGGCCCTGCTCCTCTCTTCTGCTGCTCAGCACTTGCTCTCCAGCCCTCTTCACTTCAGGACATCTCCTTCCAGCAGTGACATGCAGGGAGTAGTTTAATGCAATAGCTTGACAGTTTTCTCAAGCACTTGCCCATCAGGAGCAGCACTCTGCAGCGCTGAGAAGTGCTTGTCCGCCACACGGCACGGTGCTGCGGGAGCTGCGGGAGCCGTGGGAAYGGCGGGAGCCGGGGCAGGTACCCCTCCCCTTCTGGGGGCCCTCGCTGCTGGCACGGAGCCGGCATCGCTGTGCCGGGGCACGGTCCTCTGCAAGCAGGTGCCCACGGGGGGAGGAAGCAGTCGCTCCCCGTGGCCGTGGTCTGCACCCCRCAGGGCGAGCACGCACCAGTCCCTGCACCGCAGGAGCTGCCGCCGCCGCCCTCCCTCCGGACATCGTGCAGGTGGCTGCTCGGAAGAAATAGAATAACAGCAAMTTCTTCCACCCATGCTGTGTCTCCAGATGAGCTGAAAATCTTCTGGCCAGTGGTTTGCTGATGACAGATCTGCAGGTGCTTCGTGTCCACCCTGAGTGTGACGGGGCAGAGAAGGATCATTCCCCCAAAGAGGCAATGCCAGCTCCCATTGCCGACGCCAGCAGGTATGCAAAAGAAAAAGTGGCCCTCCCCAACGAGCAGCGTGGAGGGTTTGCAATGCTTCTCAAGCAGAAATAGCTCAAACCAAGCCAACTGCATGCCACACTGACCCCCCTCCGAATGCCTCACACGAGCCAGCCCGCGGCTGGCGCTCAGCCCCACGGAGGGACTGACCCGCCGGCCCTGGCGTGTGCAAGGCGTTTTGCTTTATGCTGGCGTGTGCGTACTTGCGCGTTGCCCTATGAGAGAGAGGGGCCATGGGCTAGGACCTGCTTGGCTTTTGCCAGCACCAGGGCTGCCGCTGATACCGTTGCAGGGGTCAACCTCAACCCACCACCCTCGTCCCCAGAGCGCAGCRCTGCGAGGGCAAAGCAGAGCTTTCGTCCCATGTTTGCTCTCATCTGCCCCATAGCAGCATCTCCAGGCATAGAGGCGGTGTGTGCGCAGGATTTACCTGCAGGGATTGAGGAGCCCAGCTTGTGCAGAGAAAATTAATCATTAAAGAAATAAGAGATTTTGATCTCACTTGGGGCAGGAAGCATTTGTGCCTTTTGGCTCATCCCTGGTCCCTCCTCTCACACAAAGAAGCAACCAKGGATGAAGGAAAAGAGCGGAGATTGCCTTGGTGTCCAGCCACCCCGCTGCCCTGCAAGGGTGGTGGAGGATGAGTCCGGCTGCCTGGGCAGGTCACTCTTGAAGGACACGGGGTCTCAGATTGCACCCTTCCCTCCACCTCCCACCACAGGAGACTGACTAACTCTGCTGCCCTTCGGTCACAGGATCAGGCCGGTGCCTTTATCCCGGTTCTCACATATCGGACACCTCGCTCCCCACACTGAGGGACATGTGGCTGGGAGCAGGGTGGGGGATGTCACCCTTGGTAGCAGCAGCTCCCCAGGCAGAACCCAGAATGGTTTCCCTCCATCCCAGGGAAGGGACATGCTTTCTATTTTACAGTTAATATTTTTGAAGCAGTATGTCATTGCTTTCTCAGTAAGCCAGCCTCTCCCCCTGCTGCCTCCACCATGCACGGAGCAGAGCTGCTCCATTCACCAGGCTGAGATTAATGAGGTGCCAAGAGCTCAGGTTACCCTGCTGCCCCCGGCCACCTCCCCGGCTCCATGAATGAGATGCTGCCCTTTCTTCTKCTACCAGGAGCAGAACCAGCCCAGAGGAGAGCCAATCTGCAATTTAAAAAGGAGCTCATCTCCTCAAGTCCCCATCAGAGGGTGAGTCTTCTGCCAGACTCCCTCAGGTCTGCATAAGCTGGCTGGAGGCACCTCCTGCTCGCAGAGGCTGAGCCTGTGCCCTTCCAGCCCCTCCGCACTGCTGGGCTTCGTTCATGTGAGGCGCTCCAGAAATAGAAAAGGGATTGAAGGTTTCGGCTATTCTGGATTCCTCTGTCCCCCGGACCCGAGCAGCCCTGGAGCTCAATGGTCCTCTCCTTTCCTCCCCCGTATATTGCTCTTCACCCTGGCTGCTGTTTTCTTGTTCCTCGTGGCCATCTTTCCTGTCCCTTGGACAGGTCAYTAAAAATTTCAGGGGGTTGAGGTGGAGGACACTCTCCCTGGCAAGAAGCAACGGGTGGTTGCATGTGGGTGGTTGCACACGGGTGTGCTATGGCCCCAGCATCACCAGAAGAAATGTGGTTTTGCCCTGAGGTTGCACCCAGCCTGCGGCCCAAAGCCTGGAAACCTGTGCACAGCATGAGCTGAAGGCAGAGAGAGGCAGAATTGCTCCCAGCAGGAGCGGCCGGTGCTGGCGGAGGAGGCRGCCTTGCCGGGAGCACTGTCCCCCGGCCACGGTTGCAGCACTGCCCCTGGAGCGCGATGCTCCTGCAGGGCCATCTCGGGGGCCTTGTCCCCACGTCCTGCCGGGATGGATACYGGTGCCCTGGTCCGGGCTATACAGCTGAGGAGAAATGGGGGAGGAAAACACCACACGGCTGCCGCTCCTCACGACATGCTGATTTCGGTACTTCGTTTGTGCAAAAAGCTGGGAGTAAAGCTCCAACAGTGTTGAAATGTCCTGCTTCAGTAGTTTCTGAATGCTCGGTTTTGATTTTTTTCATTATAAAAGATATCCTACTATCATTTCTCTTCACAAAGCAATCTGARTTTTGGGGATTTACCGTGATTTGGAATGAAGTAAATGTAGAAATCAGGAAACCTCAAAAGGCAAATTCCCAAAGAATAGCTGTGTTCTCAACTGCTCTAGGAAGTATTTTGGAAGAAGTGTGGGGTAAAGGTGAGGATTACACACAGAGCCCAGTACTGACCTCAACTCTGAGCTATGTACAGGTGGATATTTTCCCGTCATACACTTGGCTATCTAGTATGTCTATTCAAAGGTGTATCTGTGTGATTCATTATTGCTCTTTATTGCCATGCACACAATTTTGGGGCRTACAATTAATTTGAGTAACTGTGTGGTCAACCTTTTGCATGATCACAGGGTCCAGARCCCTACAGTACAGTTTTTATTACAAGAATCTCTTGCAATAATGCACACAGACCTTTGAGCTTCCTTTGCCTCCTATACAGCAGAAAGGACGGGACAAAAGGAAAAGCATGAATTTTACTACCATAAACAGTGACATAGTAATAAAACAAACTAACCATAACAATTCCTACTACAGGCCTCTTTCAAGCAAAGCTGACAGTCTCAGGGCACCCCTGACTATCGACATTGATTGTTTTTGATACCAGTGGGCCTTGATGAGTATTGATTTCTGTACGTATCACAAGGGTGCAACATCCATAGCTATCGATGCCTCTCGGTATGCAAGAATACCTCTTGATCTCAACAGGCATTGTGTCCTATTGCTTTTCCTTTTAGCCCCAGAGAACTGGAAGAGCCTTGGGTGCATCAGTGACACCCCCACGGAGTGGAGGAAAGGGTAGGGTCTCCGAGGGACRTGGCCAGGCCATTCTGCATGCGAGCTACCCTTACGCAACAGATCTTGCAATCAAAAATATCCCCCTCCTTAGGCACTCTTCTCCTGTCGCACACATGCACCACAGATTATTTATGAGAGAGRGTCTGTACTGGTGCTTGCTTGGTATTTATTGCAAGGGTTTCGTCACCAAGCCTGGCTTGTACTAAGTTCGTGTTGTCCAGTGTACAGAGGTTGCTTGGAGAACACAGAGACTTGTCTGCAAACATCTGGCACCAAACTTTTAAAAAGAGGGTCTGTACTGGTGCTTGCTTGGTATTTATTGCAAGGGTTTCGTCACCAAACCTGGCTTGTACTAAGTTCGTGTTGTCCAGTGTACAGAGGTGCTTGGAGAGCACAGAGACTTGTCTGCAAACATCTGGCACCAAACTTTTAAAAAGTCAGAACTGAAAACAACTCTCTTTGCAGAGCACCCTTCTATTAACAAAAAAGCAGATTAGAATAGATATTAGGAAGAATATAAAAATGGACCAGATCCCACCTGTCAGATCCTGCGCCATACATTTGTGAGCTCTCCTCTAAGACTGGAGTGAGTGTGTTGACCCAGAAAGAAACTGTGAGATCCTTTGGCAAAGGTCCACCGTAATACAGTGCGCAGATAACTGTTTATTATTGCACGTAATCCAGCAGAACAACCGACAGAAAACTCTGGACAGTATTATACAGATTGTAGTAAACGGCTTGCAAAATCTGTGATGAAGGTATTTTTGTGAAGAGTGAAATGTATCTGCATCTTTGTAAGACCTGAATAGTTTAACACCATATCCTAGTCAGTTTTGAAAGCATGCAGTTTGAGGTAAATTTGTTAATTTGTTATTCTGCATCTAAGMAAACAAAATCCCTAAGGGGCTATATATTTATTTATATATATCCATATCTCAGTGCAATAYGGATATATCTATATGTCACGTAAAAGCAAATCTACCTACTTTTCTCAGAATGTTCCTAGAAGGAAAGCATATAACTGAGTACACATCACATGCATACAAAACTGGGATGGGAGGGGGAATTGCCTTAGCCTTGTTGAGAAAGATTCATTTTTGTGCTTAGTGATAAATAAAGGCCCGTCAGGTCTCTCAACAGAAATTGTATTGGTAGTTAATGAAAGCAGTTGGCATATCAAAACTGCAGAGCTGGCAAGTGAATGCCAGCAAATGGGGGTAAAGCATCAAAGGCAGTGGAGCCTGGGGTCTGCAATACGTCAATATTTAAGAAAAGAAAAGAAAAAAAAAGCAAATTGCTACTAAGCTATGCTCTGCGGAAGTGTAGCTGACGCTGCACAGCTTTTCAGGACTGGTATAGCCAAACGGCTTCTAGAAAGGGATTGCATTCACTTCTCCCACAGTTAACACCATGTAATTGCGACTGCGGCAACATTCCTGAGCTAGATAAGGTTAAAAAATAATCTTGTTTCACAAAGAAAAGTACTCAATTATTCTCACTCTCTTATGGCATAATTAAAGGAAATAAACTAGGCAGGTTTTGCCCTGTGTCTCCAGGCAGTGTAAACTCCTGCCTATCTGCCATACTGTTTTCGAAATCCTTTTAGATTGGCATTTGGAGCAGAAAGGGCATCTGTTTTTTTTTTTTTTTCCTTATCCATCATTTCCCCACTCTTTCCAGTCCCTCAGATTTTCTCTGCCAGTCCTGTGCTGTGGGACTTCAGGATACAGAGGTGCACAACTGACCATAAATAACATTTCTGATTACCTTAAAAAGGGATATAAAATACATATTGCTTTTAAGAAGAAAGAAACATGTCCAAGCGCTCAGCCTCATGCTAAACTGTAACTTTATCTGTGCTGATTTTCTAAGCTTGCACTGTTGAGGATCAGAGCAGATCAGGGTGGAAACATCTCCCTTCAAATGTTGCTCTCTGTTGCAGTTCTGGGAAGGATCAGTGCATATTGCCAAGGCCTCTAAGTCTCACATGCAAGAACAGCAGCCAGAATTTCCCCTCCGTACTTGACGACCACTGATCGAAGTCTGGCTGTTGCATACCTTTCAGCCCAACACCAGTATACGCTCAGGTTTCTGCACCTTTTTGCTTTCAAGAATAACCTAACCACTCCCACGATGGCAACCCCGCATCCACTGGCTGGAAAGTCAGCTCACTGCCTTGGTGAAACTGGCTGGGGCTTCAACGGGGAGGAACCTGCAGGTGTGCGGGCCGCTTTTCTGTGAGCCACCTCCTTTTAATTTTAACTCTCACCCTCTCAAAGAAGAAGTGGAGAAGGGGCAAATTCAGCACATCTATTTCCTTTCCAATTACAGTGGGATGTAACCTGTGGCAAGACACTCCTGCGAGGGCAGTTGGTGGTGGCAAGAGGGAGCAGGGAGGGTGCCTGGTCCCCATGGGGCCCTGTCTCCCCGCAGCGCTCCCCGCTCACGTGGGCAGCCCTGGCTTCGCCGACCCTGCGAGCCCGCACGGCGCAGCCCCCACCTGTGGCTCCTCCACAGGCACATCAGGGGATCCGGCTGGAGTCTGCTTACACTTCAACAAGTCTAACTTCACTTGCTCCCCCTCTCAGTCCTCTATATGCAGAAAACAATTCCAGACGATGGGGAAAGGGAAGGCTTTTTGTTCAGCCCTCTGAGGGACTTCCGAGCGCAGGAAGCTGCGCTGTCCATCCCAGACATCGCGTAGCTCTCACGAGTCATTTTTGCTGCTGTGTATTGCTTCTCCTCCAGGACACAGATGATTTTCTTTGGAAAGTCTCTGACACTAAGTCAACCAATGGAGTTAAAAAACACATCTGAGCGCGCATGGATGAGACCTTCTCATTCATTTTCCTACTGCTGTAGATAAATCCCTCATTCCTGCCATGGTAGGACAGCTGATGGCTTTGGTGAGAACAATTTAATGCAACTGCTATTTCATACAAATAAGAGAAGGAGGCAAGGAGGCTGAATTGCATAAATCCTGGCTTTTTCTTGGTAGATTGTAGAGGCCAGCCGCAGACTGGGAGCACGGAGGCTGAACAGATCTTCAGGAGATTTTGTTTAAGGTTCATGTTTGCAGTGCAACCTTGGGATCTCAAACCCTCCTCTTAGATGTTTCCAGGTGGCTGAGGGTTTAATCCCTGCCAAGGTCTGTGGTCTCCACCAGCAGCAATGCCTGTTCCAGACACAGATGAATGGAAAAATCAACAGGGAGTGAACACAGTGGCTGTGTAACCAATCCTGGCTACCAGAGTGTGCTGGGAGAGGAGGGCACCCTGCTCTGCGTGGGGCAGGCTGCTCGCCAGCCCCTGTGGCTTGACTCTGTTCTTTGCATACCACAAGATATCTATGGACAGATTCAGATTGAATCTGAAATTGGACCCTTGCAGAAAACATTTAACAAATGGTTGGCAGGTTTAAACTAAATTGACCACTGATACTTGCTGCTGAAGGAAGACAAGAGCAACAAAGACCTTCGATTCATTTCCCCCATGGCTTTCATCCATGCAGTCTGAACAGAGATTAATTAGACTTAAGCAAGCACTGTCTAACTCAGTAGTTTTATTCCCCAGGAGACTCCGGGGAAGGCAGTTCAGCACCCCATAAGGAGCCTGGGAGGAGCCTCTTGTATTATGTTCAAGTGTGAGGACCAAGGGTCAGGGTCAGCCTTTATGGGGCTCTTTTTTTTCCCCTCCAATATTTCAGACCTGTGTGACAGAAATCTTGTGCAAAACCATGACAAATTCCTGTGTTCAGGAACCACCTAAGAAACCTCACAAGTTTTCATTGCCACCAAATCCAGACATAAACTATCATCCTAATTCGGGTGGAATACCAAAGTGAGCTCCAGTTTAATTTGAGTTAGATACAGATGTCTCAGCTCACATTCACATTAAGTAACATGTCTACACAATGACAGTGGCAGAACTAATACTGGTGCAGATTAGAGGTGCAAATTTCACATTTGCTTCACATTCCTGTCTTGCTGGGCTGAGTTCCCATAAATATTGCAGTGCACAAGCTGCCTGGCAACAGCAGCCATGGAACAGCAAACTGAAAGTGTTTTTTTGTAGCATATTTGCAGGAAAAAAAATAGCATCACACATTCTTGCACTGGAAGTCTCGCTCCATGAAACAGGTCCATCCAATTGAGGGGGCAAAACTGTACTGTGGGGTCTGTATCCAATCAAAACAGCTCAATTTTTTTTAATTTTGAGGAAGTTATTTTATGAAGAGACTCAGGAATTATCCACTGAAATTATTCCACAAATCACTCTTGGAACAGGAAAAGAATAACTGAGAATCTCAATGCCTAAACAGGCAAGTTACCACCAAAGCAGAGAAATAGCACCTATTGAATAAATGCCTTCAGATTTTCATCATCAGTGCATCCATCAATGAATGATTTGCATTGTCAGTAAAGCTAGTCAACCATAAAATGCCCACAGTTAACTCTACAGAAGCCCTCAAATTGGGGATAAAATCTCATTTAGTTGTTTGCTCTTCTTACCTTGTCTTCAGGGCACATCATGTCAAAAAATGTACAAATAAGATGGCCAGACCAATGTTCAATAGGATGACCATGCAGATCACAATTGTGTTAGGTCCCTGAAGAAAAAAGCCAAAACAAAGTATTATACACAACTTTTCTGATTTCCAAACAAAGTATTTCCAAGTAGCGCTTTTCTAAAATCACATCTAAATAGACTGCAAGATGAGACTGCAAGATGAGATGAGAAGCACAGGCTAATAAAATGCAAGGCTTAACAGGTATATTTGATAACAGCAAAATGAATTGCAGTGATTATTTTTTAAACCTGGGAAATCAATCTATGATCTGATACCACATTTTAGCCCATAAGGTACTCCTATTGCAAAAGAATAGAAGGTTAAAAAAAAAAAAAAGTAGCATTTTTTTTCTTCTGTTCTACATTTTCAGATCTATACCGATTGGAAAGCGGGAGGGAATGGAAGAAGAGAAAAGTGTGAAAACTTTATMATAAGATGTCTCTTTCCTCAAATCTTGAAATTCCAGTTTACCTTACTGCCCCCACCAGGGAAGTCCTCTTGGCAAAGGGCACAGGGAGGACGGGGTGAACTGTCCTTTAAACATCCTCCCCAGATTTCAAGCGATTCTCCAGACTGAGCAGCGTGGGAAAAGTTGACTAGTGTATTTCCAAAATCCCTGAGGCCCCCAGAGAACTCGGGCCGGAGCTAACGCAAACAGGGTGCCAGCCTTCCGGTCTCTTGACCGAGCTCTGCGACCCAGCCCAGAGCTCTCTTAGCCGCACGGCTGCACTCCCTTGGCCTCCCCACAGCTGCACGTCGATTTAGCACCAGCGTTTCCCACCCGCTGACACGAGGGCTTTGCCCCGCTGGCATCCGGCTGAGCCGGGCGCTGGGAGCATGGTCGGACCAGGAAGCATCCTGGCCCTATGCAGCCTTGCGGCCAGCAGAGGCAGAGTTCCCCGGCTGTACCGTGTAGGGCACACATCCCAAAGGAAACGTAGTTAYAGCTCTCCCAGCCCAGGAAGGAAGGTACAAAACGGCTGGAGAAGAGGAAAGCTGCGTCTCAGGGACAACAGCGGTTTTCTGTTGGTTGTGTGACACTGCTTTCTGCTAGGTGATGGAGGGATGGAGCAGGGCCCAGGGCAGATAACCCCGGCAAGAGCAGGGACCTTTCTTCGGCAGTTGTCACATCAATTCGCTGGACAGCTGGGGCAGGGTGGGCTGGGAGGGGACAGGAGAAAGAAGGAAGTCCTCCAAAAGGCACTAGGAGCCCAGAAGAGCCCCTCTGGATCAAACTGCCTCCCTGGAGCTTGCTGCAGCCTGGCTGGGCCAAGTSCCCCATGGCTAAGCCACATCCCCATGGCCGGGCCACATCCCCCGCAGCTGGGCCACATCCCCACGGCTGAGCCACATCCCCCCACGGCTGAACCACATCCCCACAGCCGAGCCACGTCCCTCGCAGCTGGACCGTGTCCCCCACGTCCAGGCCATGTCCTCCACAGCTGGGCTGTGTCCACCAAGGCCGAGCCACGTCCCCCACAGCCAGGTCACGTCCCCCACAGCTGGGCCAAGCCCCCCACCACCCGGCCACATCTCCCACGGCTGTGCCACGTCCTCCATGGCCAGGTCACATCCCCCACAGCCAAGTCACATCCCCCATGGCTGAGCCATGTCCCCCACGGCCAGGCCAAGTCCCCCACAGCCGAGCCACGTCCCCACCGCCTGGCCACGTCCCCGTGGCCGGGCCACGCGCGGCCGCCCCTCAGCGTCACCTCTTCGCACTCCTCCGCCTCGGGGGCTGCGGCGGCCGCCGCCGGGGGCCCCCTTCTCACCGCCGCCTTCGGCTCGGCCTTCGCCAGCGCCTTGGTCTCAGTCTTTCTCTCGGCGGCGGCTTCGGCCCTGGCCGGGGCCCGGCGCTCGGGGCTGCGGCGCTGCCCGGGCTCCTTGTGCCGGGGCTCGGGCCGGGCCGGCTCCTGCTCGGCCTCCGCTTTGGGCTTCTCCGGGCGGGCGGCGGCGGCGCCGGGCGTCCCCCCGCGGCGCCGGGCGTCCCCCGCGGCCTCCGCCTCGGCCCTGGGCTCCGGGGAGACGGGCTTGGAGGGGGGCCTGGGCTCGGGGAACGGCTCRTCCTCGTAGTCCGCGGGCGGGGAGACCGGGGAGGTCCTCACGGCGTAGCTGTGGTAGCCCTGGTAGAGCTCGACGTCGGGCTCGCGCGCCATGCGCTGCAGGGGTTTGATCTCCATCTGCTCGGCGGGCGC